>NC_054702.1:51112052-51163039 GCF_016097555.1 Gigantopelta aegis
GACAGAATGGGTAGTTTTATGTTTAATAAAAATATCCCTTTCTCCCCGACCCTCCCTCTTCCTCTCTGCCGCTCTGGGTCTCTAGAGGCGAAATCTAGCTCAGTTAGTGGAGCTCTCGCCTGCGGTGCTTGTACTTAGATTGTAGGCTTGAATCTCCTCGATGAACCTATTATATTATTGGGTTTTTGTCCTGTTCCAACCAGTTTCACACGACTGTTATATCAAAGACCGTGCTATGTGCTGTCCTGTCTGTGGAAATGTAAAGTACACATAAAATGCCCCTTATTGCTAATGGAAAAGATGCAGCTAGCTTCCTCTAAGAATATGTCAGAATTATCAAATATTTGTCATCCGATGGTATTGAAAGAAAGAAATGTTTTATTTAACGACCCAATCAACACATTTTATTTACAGTTATATGGCGTCAGACATATGGTTAAGGACCACACAGATTTTGAGAGGAAACCCGCTGTCGCCACTACATGGGCTACTCTTTCCGATTAGCAGCAAGGGATCTTTTATTTGCGCTTCCCACAGGCAGGATAGCACAAACCATGGCCTTTGTTGAACCGGTTATGGATCACTGGTCGGTGCAAGTGGTTTACACCTACCCATTGAGCCTTGCGGGGTACTCACTCAGGGTTTGGAGTCGGTATCTGGATTAAAAACCCCATGCCTCGACTGGGATCCGAACCCAGTACCTACCAGCTACCGATGGCCTAACCACGACGCCACCGAGGCCGGTTCGATGGTATTGTTAAAGAATAATAACAGAAATATAACCGGCAAAAATAATGATATTTGTTGTATATGCAAGGTAAGATTGAAAGTAAACGTTATATTCCTTTTCCGGTTTCCCATCCACATACATATTTATTATTAAAAGAAAATCTGCTTGCTCTCATTTACCACAAGTTGTACGAATTTAAGATGTGCACAAACGGTTTGTTATGCATTTGGTATATGCCTACCATAAGATGAGTAGTATAATTATTATATTACTTTCAGATTTCCACAAACCAAAAATCCACAACATCCAAATCGGCAGCTTCAGAAACACCTTGTCCTCTATTGTCGTCACGCCGTTCTTCTGATCTACGGAAAGCAGCAAGCATTCTACAAAACAAAGGCGTGATCGGTCTGCCCACGGACACTGTGTATGCCATCGGAGCGTCGTGCAGACACCCGGAGTCAATCAGGAGGCTGTATGCAATCAAAGAACGACCGAAAGACAAACCAATATGTCTATGTCTTTCAAGCCTTAAACAACTGAAGGCAGTCCGGCCGAATTTCAGCCCACTACTTCTCAGTTTCATGGAGCGCTGTTACCCTGGTGGGGTCAGCTGCGTGGTCCCTAAAGGGGACTGGTTATATGACCTTGGCGTTGGCGACAGCTATGATATAATTGGTACTGAAAACACCATATGCCTCCGAATTCCAGACAGCTCAATATTGGCATATCTGGTGTCAGTTTCCGGTCCCTTGGCCATAACTTCCGGTAATCCCAGTGGGTGGGTTGATAGCACCCACCACGATATGCTTGTAAAGAGTTTGGGTAAATATATATTTTCAGTATTATTTTACCTGCATGAGAAATTAGGCTGTAGAACATTTTGTCTCAGTATTTATGGTTTTACCAAGGCATTACCTTTTGCTCAATAGTACACGTACTGATAGTTACATTTGAAACATATGTTACTAAAAGCCCTCTTAACAACCCAACATTGACGTTATAGACATTTAATTTTACTGCAAATTACATCTTTCAAATTACAATATAAATTAATATATAAAAAAAGTAGTAATATTTGGAAGTAATGTTTTGTATTAGCAAGTAATTCAAAATATGGTGTCTACATTTCACAAGAAAAATGAATAAATATTTAGTTCATTAGGCAACATTGAGACTATCCTTTTGATGTACGCTGATTTGTGTTTTGTTTATTCAGGACATAAACTGGATGCCGTGGTTTGTGATGGATTATCTAACGAATTTTGCGCATCTACAGTGGTCAATTGTCTAAATATTGACGAAGGCGAGTACTTTTATACTTTGTATAAATGAGAAAACAGTATTATTCAAAATCAGTTGATCACAGATGGAAAAAATAAGTCTAACATTTCGGTCGTCCAAATATGAGGAATAAAACCAATTTAAAACATCGTTTTGAAAAATCAACTCCAGCAGGTTTCGTATTAAACCGACTGCAATAGAGTCGTACTCCGTTAATATATCTGATTAAAAAACACATCAGGTCGTTTATAGGTGATATTTTACCGCGTGCGTTCATTTTGAATGCATTTAAAGAGTCACAAATTTGTCAAATGAGTTGCAGTTCTGGATACAATCACTGGCGAAGTCAGGACGTGTCTGAACCTTGACTGCATAGGAACACGTTAATAGAGCCCCCAAGACTCAAGGCAAATGTTCCAGCGGTGCTTTGTTTGATCGGGTGAAAGATCATCAAAAAGAACAAGACAAGAATGTATTAACACTCGGGCCGTTGCATAACAGCATAGGTGGCATACAATGGACATGAGATAGCAACGGGTGAAGAGATTAGCGCTGAGTTCAACCAAAGTGCTCACCCGAGTGCTTGGGTCGTATGATCAAACATGTTGGGTCCCCCAACCCTCGTCCCAGCCAGTGTCGCGGTATGTGTTGTCCAGTCTATGGGACAGTGCCTGTGCTGTTAATGGAAAACATGTACTGGGTTTTCGCTGAAGAGTACGTGTTGGAATTACCCATTGTTTGACATCCAACAGCCGATGGTTAATAAATCAATGTGCTCTAGTTGTGGTGTCGTTAAACAAAGCAAACTTTAACATTGACAAAATCTTCAAACTTCAATAACATTCTGTTTGTTTAGACAAGGTTTTAAAAACAATTCTTGAAGCTGAGATTGTAATTTGATAAGCAATGGGTCTGGTTTCAGTCAAACTGAGCTTCGTGTACACGTGATTTCTTTATTTCAGGTGAGATCAAGTGTTTTCGCATTGGATGTACGCCAAAGGCAACCATTGACAAATACCTCGAGGAAGCAAAAGTGTTTGTGGGCAAAGCAAATAGTAAATCTGTCTGCCCAGTGTTCCCATCTCGAAGGTCGTCTGCTCTTAGAACAGTGGCGAAGATTCTGGATAATGGTGGAGTAATTGGAACACCCACAGACACGGTGAGTCCATGCATAGCGTAAAATGGTCTTTGGCGCCTAGTACAGACTTTTCCCACTATCTGTTATAATCGAAACTTGACATGGTCATAATGTGCTAGGGATGAGAAATGTTGTTGGTTTGTTGTTTTTTTTTTTTTTTTTTTTTTTTTTGGGGGGGGTCTTTGAAAAGCAAATCAACAAATAAATATAGTCAAACGTCGTTAAACTAATCTCAAGAATATCAAGGTTGAAAACAACAACAACAAACAAACAAAACCACACAAACAAACAACAACAACAAAAACCCACAAAATAAAAACAAAAAACAAACATTAAAGAGAAAAACAAAATAATGTTTAGCTAAAATCACCAACATCTGGAGCTTGTTGTGGTGCCTTCGACATCGACATTTGTCTGTAAATAGAAAGTAAAAAAAGTAAAGTAAAGAAAACGACCACCCTCCCAATATTTTATAGTGACATCAACTAAATGGAGAATGTACTACAGTGTGTACCTTATAAAACGACTAGCACGAAGAGCACTTTCCTGTATATGTTACTTGAAAGACATTTGTAAACATCTCAACTCTTCTTACATAATTTGAAGAGAGAAAGAGTAAATGACAGGCTAAATGAGTATGGACTGTTTTTTGAAGTAATGAAAACAAGCGCTTGTTAAAGCGACAATTTGTTGAGGAACCAGACAAGACTAACTTACATTACGACCATCAAGACAGGCTAGTAGGTACTGGGCTCCAATCCTAATACAGACTGAGAACAGCTCAGTGGGTCAACATTTCCACCACATGACCGTGCACGTTGGATTATTACCCCCTGCCTTTGACCATCGAGACAGGCGGGTAGCTACTGGGCTCCAATCCCAGTATCGATTACAAAACAAAGCAAGTTTTAACAGCTCAGTGGGTCAACATTTCCACCACATGACCGTGCACGTTGGATTATTACCCCCTGTCTTTGACCATCAAGACAGGCTGGTAGGTACTGGGCTCCAATCCCAATACCGACTGAGAACAGCTCAGTCGATCAACATTTTCACCACATGACTGTGCACGTTGGATTATTACCCTCTGTCTTTGACCATCAAGACAGACACATGTATTATTGTTCTAGCGAGCGATACATTGACATTTTAGAGACAACAAAAGGTAGTATATCCACTTGTTGTGTTTTTGAAGTTGGGTTATACATATAGCAGTTTATAGCTAGCACAATGTAGTTTATCCAGATATAACGTTTTTTTTTATATACAAATGGTAACAGAATGTTCATAAATAAGTTTCGATTATTTAATACAAGATAAAGTATGAGATAAAAGTCATTTTAGTGCACTAAACTAACAACCATCAATGCTATATATTAATTGCCTCAAACATAGTAAACTTGTTCGCTTTCAGTCGGTATCAATATGATTGAAATCGGCTCTACCGGTCTACCAGTTACGGACCAGTGGAGCTCATTTTATCCAGATTTAATCAGTATCCCCAGTAACATCAATTTAGGAATCTACTACAAAACCCCTCAAAGCCGGACCCTCGGTAAACCAGAATTTTCCCTCGACCGAACATTTTTCACGGTTGCTTTTCAAATATACAGAATAGAACCTCTCTAAACCGGATACTCCTTAAAACTAGATATTTTACTTGGTCCCATGGGTGTCCGGTTTAGAGAGGTTTAACTACAATATCTTCTGAACTGCTGTCTCACGCCGTTGTAGGTGTACGCTATTGCTGCCTCGTGTAAGCATCCCGACTCCATCAGGAGACTGTACACAGTGAAGGGACGACCCACAGAAAAACCCATCTGCCTCTGCGTGTCGCACCTTGACCAGCTCAGAAAGGCCGACCCTCCCTTCAGCCCTTTGCTGTGGAACTTCATGAACAGGTGCTACCCTGGAGGAATCAGCTGCGTGGTCCCTAAAGGGAGCTGGCTATACAACCTCGGCCTGGGAGACGCCTACGACATCATCGGCACGGCGGGAAGCATCTGCATCCGAATTCCAGACAGCTCCGTGCTGGCGTACCTCGTGTCTGTGTCCGGACCCATCGCCATTACGTCCGGCAACCCGAGTGGAGGAGCCGACAGCACACATCATGATATGCTCATTGGCTCGTTGGGTTAGTATAAAGGCGGGAGTGCGTGTGTTGGGGGAGAAGGAGTGGAGGAGCCGACAGCACACATCATGATATGTTCATTGGCTCGTTGGGTTAGTATAAAGGCGGGAGTGCGTGTGTGGGGGGAAAAGGAGTGGAGGAGCCGACAGCACACATCATGATATGCTCATTGTCTCGTTGAGTTAGTATAAAGGCGGGAGTGCGTGTGTGGGGGGAGAAGGAGTGGAGGAGCCGACAGCACACATCATGATATGTTCATTGGCTCGTTGGGTTAGTATAAAGGCGGGAGTGCGTGTGTGGGGGGAAAAGGAGTGGAGGAGCCGACAGCACACATCATGATATGCTCATTGTCTCGTTGAGTTAGTATAAAGGCGGGAGTGCGTGTGTGGGGGGAAACCAGGGATGTTTTTGTATGCATCATCCCAAAGATAGGACAGTACATACCTACGGCCTTTATTTCACCAATTATGGAACCCTGGCCGGAACAAGAAATAGCCTAATAAAGTAATGGGCCCACCTAATGAGGATCGATCCTAAATCGATCGCGCATCAGGCGAGCGCTTATAATTTACATACCACTTGGCTACGTCCCGGCTCCCTTTCGTCCACTATATTTGAATTCACATACAATCTTGCAACACCTGGTGTTCTCAGATGGAAACATACGCATTGACAGATCACTTTGTTACTGACGAGAACATGCTTTCAGGGCCGTACCCTGACCAAAATCCATGGGGGGGCACTAAATTTTATAAATAATTTTTAACATACTATAAAGATTAAACATTTCTATGCTATTACTGGAGATATATAAAAAAAAGAAAAAAAGGACAAGATTCTCAGGGGGGGCAGCTGCCCCCCCTGCCCCCCCGGAGGGTACGGCCCTGGCTTTGTGCGTTTAAAGTCTTAACACCATTATTTCAGGCCATAAGCTGGACGGAATCATCTGTGACGGCGAATCTAGAGAGAGTTGCGCATCGACTGTTGTCAGCTGTCTGAAAATCGACCAAGGTACATAATAACTTGCCACAGTCGTTACCTCCATTTAATAATATTAAATGCTTTTGCAGTTCCAAATATATTGATTTGTGTATGGTTATGTGGAGACAGGTTGTGATAAATAAAGGGTACTTCACGGGGCTCTATAACGTAGTATGAAGTCTGCAATCTTATCACAAATATTGTATATAAACTTGCACGAGATGAAATTTGACAAAAATATAATAAGTTTTCTATTTGTTATCATTTTAGTTATATTAAATAATAATAATAATAATAATAATAATAATAATAACGATAAAAATACGAAATATATAAATAAATTGTACAACTAAATCCATTAATAAATTGGTGTAAACCATATAACCAATTCATGACATCGTTTTGATATAAAGTGACGTCACTATAGTGAAATTAACACTTTCTACTTTTGCAATTACAGCTGTTGGGTGTTATTTTCACCAATGACCGAACTATTATTTCATTGATATGTTTGCTGAATGTCACATAAGTACATACCTTCATTATAAAATATTAAACTAGCTTCCATTTCGTATCTAGTTTATGTCATGGGTGAAATAATGTTTAACTGTCACAAGCTTTGGTTAGTCACAATGACAGTGGTTTTAACGAGGGGCATTTTTTTAATTGTTCAACTATTGCAGGCACCATCACGTATTTTCGGGAAGGGTGTACACCCAAGGAGGTTGTGGACAAGCATCTGGAAGACGCCATACAGCAGACGAACTCGCAGCTGCATGAACCTACCCTACAAAGACACGTGACTGCCCCTGGTCTTGAAATTGGCGCGTAACATATTGATAGTCAAGTCACAGAGTGCCGCGTAAAAAGTGGATTCAGAGTCATTCCTAGCAGTGGGTGAGGGAGGTAGTTGCCTCATGCAAAATTAAGAAAACGTGACCTTTTTTGTTTGTTTAAAAGACCCAGTATTAGTACTACTATTGTTTTCGCCGCTCCTTAAGGTCAAGTAAGCCCTCGATTTGCATCTGTGACGATGGCTAAACGAAATGTGAACTGTGAGACTAGTATGGGCTATCAGGTAGATACGTGTTATTAAAAGGACATGATTCTGTTAAGAAAACCCCTCAAAAAGACACAACCCCCCCCCCTCCCGAAAAAAAACAACCCACGAGAAAAAACGATTCGCAAATATAGCTTTTTAGGCAATGTTCAGAATAGCACACACACACGCGCACACACGCTCTCTCTCTCTCTCTCTCTCTCTCTCTCTCTCTCTCTCTCTCTCTCTCTCTCTCTCTCTCTCTCTCTCTCTCTCTCTCACACACACAGATAAATTGTATATGGCTTACTATCTTCACAACAGATTGTACATTTTGTATAAATTCTTGTTTCAGGTGGTTATATAAAATAATGCCTTCTCTTGTATATATTAAAATACATATGCATATATTTTCGTGTTATGTTGTTTGTTATTATGGCTATCAAACGTAGAGAGAGAGAGAGAGAGAGAGAGAGAGAGAGAGAGAGAGAGAGAGAGAGAGAGAGAGAGAGAGAGAGAGAGAGAGAGAGAGAGAGAGAGAGAGAGAGAGAGAGACTGGATCTGAGGTGTGTATTTGAAAGTAAAGGGACCGCTGTCGGTGTGATTGCCCGTTGAATGGAAATTTGAGAGTCCGAACTTGTTGGGGTGGGTGGTTCGAGGGCCTGTTCTCCCGAGAAAATGTTTAAGTTTCTAATGTCTAAATATATTTCCGGCCTTCTGAACACAGTATCGCACGCATACACACATTGTATAAAATACATACATAATATAACAACTTGCTGTATCTGCATGTGGAAGACTGAAGTTGGTATAGGACGATTTATACTAAGAAATGTCGACACTGTTTCACTCAACTCCGCAAGCTCTATCTTCATACAAAATAGCAATTACAGAAAAGAATGACATGCCAAGGAAGAATGTTAACTTTAATAACATTATTCAACTTGAAAGAGATTATTGCTCTTGCTCTTAACAAACTACAAAACATTATGGACATTTCAATATTGATCAATTGATGATAAAATAACCAAGCTGTTAGCTCGTTAAATGACAGCATGCGTGTCACCAATACATCAATATGAATCATTCTAAAAGGACGTATAAAAGAAACACATAAAATCACAACTACTAGACTCTAAACACACTTCAGGGACTTAGGCAACCAAAAGCAGACCCATTCAATGCTAAACTGCGGTCAAGATTAATGAGTACAAAGAAACAAAACCCCATAAAGCCAACAAACAGGTAGGAAGGGCTTAAAAGAAAAACCCAGCTGCCCCGGAACCGCCCACTGGCGAAGTCAGAGGTCGAATCCGTGGTAGGCGTGCCTGAACCTTCTGGATAGGGGCACGTAAATAGAGTTCCCATTCCCAAAAGAAAAACTATAACAAATTAGAGGACATACATAATAATAACCCAAAAGAATGCTGGTCTATTATTAACAATATTATTATCAAAACCAAAGATGACGTTGACCTTCCTAACGAAATCGTAAAACGCACAACTATTAATTTCCAAACTTTAAACAATGACACCAATTGTTACACAGATGAAATATCACAGTTACTCAAACTTAATTAATTGTAAGTGTAACCGAGAAAATTAACAAAACATATTCCATGAACTTGACGGCCATATATTACAACCCAAACGTCTTACTAGCTATTCACATACCCGGGCTTGATCTAATATCTAATGAAAAGATAATTTCAAAATTATGAAAATCAGTATTGTGGACTATAAAGGATGTATAACTCTAATTCACAAAAATAAGGAATGCAAAACGGATCCCAAAAATTACCGCGGAATAACTATAACAAGCTGTCTAGAAAAACTTATATCTGCGATACCGAATAACCGCCTTGTCAATCATGTGGAAAATGAAAAATATTGTAACGGGCCTTCCCTTATCCAACAACACTGAATAATACAAGTAGCGAGTGTTCAGTAAATTAAAGTTGGCCTCATCACAATAGATACACACTTCGGGTCTAAGGCGTTGTTAAGATCCCATCAAGAAAACAGTGAAGACAAATATTGAATCTAAATAAAAGAATAAGTCATGTGAACACATAAGATCTTTTATTTATAAGTAGAAAGAAGAAACCAAATGATAATCCAAAAGAAATGTTCAATCACCAAAAAGACAAGAATGTTTATAATTTGCTGTTTATTTAAACCGTAGAAAAAAATATCAAAGTTCACAGTACATTCCAAAGGCAAGTTATGCTTATTGTTAGAGTTGACAGCTCGCAGAACGGTATCGCCAATCCGACGATTCCGCTGTAAGGAAATCTTATCTCTTGAAGATGAATGGACAGGTCACATAACGGCATCGTTTCCCCCCGACTCCGACTCACGAAAACGAACGACTTCACCCGAATGATATTTGACGACTTCGTTGAACGGCTTCGTTGAAGAACACACTCGCGAAATCACCTCACGATATCGCTGAGCGAACTCATTGCTGACGGTTCCGTTAACCAAACGGTCTCGTCAAACGAACCACTCCATTAAGAAACGGCTTCGTCACACAAACGGCCGTATCAAACGAACAACTTCGTAGAATCACGAATCAAACACATTTCTCGTCAAACGACATCGTCCGACGACTCCGTGGAACGAACGATTTAGGAAAACGAAACAGAAACTATTTGCACACTTATATCCAATTTGATGTGAGGAGAAGAAGCGTAATTCTCCTCCCTGAATCACAATACTGTTGGTCTTTATATAACCTCTACCAGGATTGGAATCTTGTTGACCAGTAAGAATTAACTAAGCATTGGAAATAAACTGCGTCTTGAAAACCACATGCATTTTAGGAATGTCGGTAAACACAATTAGTTCTGATAGAAATATAGCCTTGTTTTCGAAATACAGTTCCACCTGGTATCCATAAAACTTTACGCCCACACCAACATAAAATACAAATACGTTAATTAAATTGTTATCAACATGGGTTCGTTTCAATATATTATCAGATAATCAGTCTGGCTTTAGGAAAGATAGAACAACCGACAACATATTTATTCTTGATACCTTAATAAATAATTATGTAACCAAATTACACAAACGATTATATACGGTGTGGTGGAAAGGACTGCTTCTCAAACATTTACGACTAGGGATTAGTGGTAAATTCTACAATATCGTTAAATCAATCTATGACAAAACTGAAGCTGCAAATTTTAGCTTCGAAAATAACATTACAGATCAATACATTTTCCTCAAAACAAAACTAGGTCATACACTCATCTCTACCATGTTTAACATTTTTATAGTTGGCCAAAATTTTCAATCAACTTTATTCTTCTCCATTCGCATTTACGGGGGTGGGGAGGGGGGCAATTTGTGGATCAGAGTAGGCTACTACACGGACACGCCCATGCTCAAAGCGATTTTAATTTTAAAATAATAATAATCCTGAAAATAGTTCTGTTCTCTTCAGTAACATATTTAATTAAATACTTTCTTAACTAAATATTGTACTAAACACGCAGTTAGCTCTAGCAGAAGAACGGACGCTTGGTCGTGTGAAAAACATCCGGATTTTACACGATTCCTGTCCGATCTTGTTCTACTCAGGTTTTTGTAATTGATGTTGCGTCTAAGGGAAATAACTCTATTATACATTTGCTAAATATAACACACTGGTTGTAACAGAAGAAGTTGGCAATGATGTGGTTGTGCATGTTATGCTAGCTAGCATGCCACTGTTCTTACTCTTAGCCTTAGGCATACACTGATGACACATCTGGCTGAGTTTAAATTCAAGTGGTGTGCGTATAATCCTATTTTGTCAGTTTGATTTGACGTAAAAAAAGAAGAAGATAAGTTTAAGTTTTTAAAATAACATCAAATTGACAAAATCAAAATATTGGGTAAGGAGACCAGTAAGTGGCACTTTCGGTGGCTGTTAGCAGTTGGTTCGGAAAGAGTTCGGCCCGTACCCCTCCATATCAAAGGCTCTAAAGACAAACCCTAACCGTATGTCTAAAACTACCCAAACCATTGAAAGGGGGGTATGGGTCGAACTCATGCTGCAAGTCTGAAGTCAATATAAAATGTTAAAAATAAATAGGCTGTTCTAGTCCGAATCGTGTGTAGAACATGGGTGTGTGTATTTTAATTGGGTCTTCCCAAATGTTATGTCACGTTACAGCTGGTGGGTGTATTGAACAGTGCACTTTTTTTTAAAATTAGTAAAAAAAATTCATAAATGCTCTGACATGATGACAATGTTACAACATGGGTAGTAATAGCTAGATGTAAATATACAATAATGATTATAAATCAAGTTGAAATGCTTATTTGCACTTTCTCAAATCGCAAAACAGAATGGTAAAATGTTATTACATCCATAGCATGACTTGTTTGTGAAGTGTGTTTGTGTGTGTGTTTTCACGCATTATGTAATATTTTGGGTGTGTATGGTCTAGCGTTAAGGAGTGTTTCAGGAGCAGAGGGAGGATGTCTTATTTTGATAAAAATAGCATTAAGTAATATTTGAACGGCCCCTAATAAAGAAAGTTTTACTAACCCAGTGTTCTCACACATCCAAAAATATTGAGAGTCCATGGACTCATGACTAAAAATATTGAGTGTCCATTACACATGTTGCGTCCAATCTGGTATTTGAAGAAGTCGTGAATTTTTCACAATTGACAGGAGTCAGTTATATATTATTATTAATTCGCCTTTCAACTTGGAGGTGGTGGGCAAGGAATTTTGTTCATGCCTCCTGCAAATGCTGGCATTTTCCAATATCTACATTTATTTGGTATGAAACTCGCATGTACATGTAAGTACATACAGTTAATACTAAACAGTTGTAGGAAAATTGTATGTTACTTTACTATAAATCATCTAGAGGAAAATTAATTTTCTACTCTTACAGGTACATGTATGTCAAATAATTTTGTTATGACATCTATATAAAATGTTGGTGCCAGTTATGAAAGCTTTTGGGGTTTTTTTCAGGGATGTCGAAGGTTCAAGGAGAGATTAAATAATTCCATAATTTTTGGCATCATTCCTAATTCAATTTTGAAATTAATAATAACTTGGTCAGTTAAACATTTTAAAATTAGAAATCAAGGAATAATTTGTGTGTTTTTGGTCTTTTTAGTTGTAAATGCGGACGAGACGTAGACCAGTGGTAAAGTGCTTGCTTGATGCATGGTCGGTTTGGGATCGATCCCTGTTATTGAGCCCACTGGGCTATTTCTCGCTCCAGCCAGTGCACCACGACTGGTATACCAAAGGCATATAAAAGATCCCCTGCTGCTAATCGAAAAGAGTAGCCCATGAAGTGGCGACAGCAGGTTTCCTTTCTCAATATCTGTGTGGTTCTTAACCATATGTCCGATGCCATATAACTGTAAATAAAATGTGTTAAGTGCATCGTTAAATAAAACATTTATTTTTTATAGTTGTAAATGGAACGAGGACGTGCACGAAAGAGAGGCCACCCTAATCGGGGTGGTGGCAGATTTAACAGAGGTCGAGGGGGTGTCCAGCCGGGTCGAGGTCGTGGCAGAGGTCAGCGAATAGCCCGTGGCGGTGGCGGTGGGGCAAGCCGGGGTGGAGGAAGTGGTTTTCAGCGTAAGGGAGTTGGCGACCTGGATGACTGGGAAGATCGGCCGCTAGATGGACTGCACAGGGAAGACCAGGATTATGGTTACACACATCCTTCACAGAGTCATGGTTACACACATTCTTCACAGAGTCGTGGTTACACACATTCTTCACAGAGTCGTGAACCTGTCAAGTAAGATCTCTGGATAGTTGACTATTTTCGGTTAATGGAAAATAAAAAATATTTCTTTGTGTTATACACTTTACAGCAATCTGATTGTCCAAAGGTGCTTACTTTTTTGCGTTCAAATCTCGATGAACCAAAAAAAATTGAATGTTAACTTGGCTTGTCCCACTTTATAATGCCATCAGTTTTATCATGACATCATTAGCTTTTGCAGACGTTATTGTCTATTTGATGTCTGGAATACAATGTAATCAACCAATCATAATACAGAACATATTCATCATCACTTTACAATGATTATTTATTTACTGATATTTTGTTTCAACACATTGGAGTAAGATAAATCATGTACAATTGTTTTGTTAAATTACCAAACTTTAAAGGGTAGTTTATTATTGCTTACAAGTATTTTTTTTAATTTATGGATAGATTTGCAAATATTGCTTGCGATGGTTCCTTAAATGAACCAAAATCACAAACTATAATTACTTGTGACTAAAATTTCTTTCATCATTATTATTCTTGAAATCCTGTTTTACCCCAAAGTGTGTTATGGTAATGTTAAACTTTCTGACTAAGATATAAATACCAGGCTAATAATATGGATGTGTACTGTATTATATGATTTTTTTACATGCACATGTAATTCATATGTCTCTGTACAGAGTCTGGTCACGGCCACCAAAGGTCAAGGTTGCCATGCAGAGGATTCAGATGAGTAGAGAAAACCAAGACATGATTCGAGACATGCTGCAAGACTTACATGGAGAGGAGTTAGACATTCCTTGGTCAGTAGTAGTTAATCTGTCACAATTTGTTATTCTTTTAAACCAACCTCAGTGGTTTAGTGGTTAAGTAAAAAGACTTACGTGTAAGGTTGGTAGATATTAGGTTCGTGCCCCTTCTCAGATGGGATATAGCCCAGTGGTAAAGTGTTCGCTTGATGCACGATTGGTCTGGGATCGATCCTCGTCGGTGGGCCCATTGGGCTATTTCTCGCTCCAGCCAGTGCACCACGACTGATATATTAAAAGGCCGTAGTATGTGTTATCCTGTCTGTGGGATGGTGCATATAAACAATCCCTTGCTGCTAATCGAAAAAGAGTAGCCCATGAAGTGGCGACCGGGTTTCCTCTCAATATCTGTGTGGTCCTTTACCATATGTCTGACGCCATTTAACCGTAAATAAAATGTGTTGAGTGCGTCGTTAAATAAAACATTTTCCTTCATTCCTTCCCATCTGAGTGGGAAAAGATAAAGCTGTTATGCTGACTTCTATCTGACTAACCACCACCATCTAACCATTAATCCACTGTATTGGACACACAGCTAAGGAGTGTATCCAGGCATCACACCACCATTCCCTGTATGATTACTTTGTTTTTCTTTGTAATTGGCTCTGATAAACATACCTGTACATGTAAGAGATTCATTATTACGTAATATTTTCTTGTCTATTTGGTGACTGTGAGTAACTCCATGTAAGGCACTGCAAAATGGAGTTCTTTCTTGAGACCCTGCTATCTACTAGACCGGGTGGTATTCCTCGTGCATGATCTCACAGAGCAATCAATTTTGATTGTGCTTATTTCAGTGGATGGTATGGCTGTTGTGCGAACAAGTTATTACCTAAGAGCAGCCAATCATACATGTATGTCTTTAAACGATAACTAAGAAACCTTTTGACAGTAAAATGGAAATATGCAATAAGTTGAACTGATCAAAATTCATCTGAGTAACAGTAATAAAATAATAATGATTGAGTTTTCATAGATTTGTTTTGTCTGTTGATTCCAGTGAAGAGGATTACGACTACCTTGACGTTCGTTCTGAAGACCAGTACTGGCTGTCGGACGGCACTCTGCAGATTGAAGATAGTTACAGCTATGCAACTGAGGATACCCATTCCAAAACAGCATTTGTTGTAAACCAGTTTGCCATTAACAAACTGGTCCGGTCAGTATATCACTAGCAAATGTATAGTAGGGTGTGTGTGTGTGTAAGTGGAGTATGCATTTCCCATCCCCACATGGTGTAAGAGGAGTATGCAGTCCCCACCCCCACATGGTGTAAGAGGAGTATGCAGTCCCCACCCCCACATGGTGTAAGAGGAGTATACAGTCCCCACCCCCACACAGTGTAAGACGAGTATGCAGTCCCCACCCCACATGTTGTAAGAGGAGTATGCAGTCCCCACCCCACACGTTGTAAGAGGAGTTTCCAGTTCCCAACCCATGCCGTGTAGGAGGAGTTTGCAGTCCCCATCTCCACACGCGGTGTAAGACAAGTATGCAGTCCCCACCCCACGTGCTGTAAGAGGAGTATGCAGTCCCCACCCCATGTGGTGTAAGAGGAGTTTGCAGTCCCCACCCCCATGCGGTGTAAGAGGAGTATGCAGTCCCCACCTCCACACGGTGTGAGAAGAGTATGCAGTCCCCACTCCCACACTTTACAATAATGACCTTGATTAGTATTTGGTAAGAACTGTTTGCCATTTTATTTAACAATATACCCTCAGGGCTGTACCTAGTCACTAAGTGAGGAAGGTGGGGTGGGTCAAAGGGCACACAAATATGAGAAAGTGCCATTTTTGGTCTACAAGTGTCTTTGTTAACTAGCTGAAGAAATCTCAAAAGTAGAGTGCTCAGATTTTTTCCCACACCCTCCCCTCTTAGTTATTTTAGCCTAGGTATGGTCCTGGTACAGTGGAGACATTTTTAAAAAGTTAAGTAGTACAAAAGAGAAAGAAATGCTTTTTATAAAAAAAGATCCTTTCTGTCCAATACAGGACAGTATAAACAGTTTTCAATAAATATGTTTTAAAATCCTAACTATGTTTTAAAGTCAAATGATTTTGCATTGGAAAAACAGAATATACTTCATTGTATTGCAACCTGAAGCATGTTAAAGATAAATAAACCCAGTAATTTTAACAAGTTTTCTCACACTGGTAGTCACAAAGTTTATATATAATTCTTTACTCAAAAAGATATTCAGCATTAATATCAAAAATATAATTTAAATATTTAAATGGCATATTTTTCTTTCTAGCCAATACCTGTCAAATGTTGTAAATTGGTCGTAATACTTATTCAAGATTATTTGTCTGATTTACATGCTGTGGTAACTGTTTTATATTATATCAAGTGTCTTGTTTCAGATACGGCTTTGATAAGGAGAGATGTACAGAGGCCTATGAAAGTGCTGACGGCGACATTGGTGCATCTCTCGAACAACTGTTGTGTGAATGCTTTAAGGATGACTTAGAGACAGCTAAACACCCTGAAGCAGCTTCCTGTAAACAAGACAGCAGTTTCTGGCAGGAGGTCATGGAAAGCCGAGACGAGGAAATGATTGCCTTGAAATCTATTTATGAGGACAAGTTTGAGGAGAGAATTGGTAATACTGTGTGGGTTCTGAATCTTGACTTGGATCACTTGACAGAAATGGTTGCTCCTCAAGCATGCGTGAAAAGAACTAGAGCTCAAGCTGCCAATAACGTTTCAAACAATATATGTAAATATTTTTTAAGTGGTACTTGTAAATATGCAAACCGGTGTAAGTTCAAGCATGTTAAAGAGGAAGAAGATAATTCGTTGGCTAGCGCTGAATCGTTTCTGTACCATCTGGAAGTTCGTTTTCCTTCAGGGAACTGTTACCCTCAGGAACCGCCATTACTGGCATTTTCTTCAACCTATCAGTTCATGCCCACACATATAAGTCTGAATATCACTAAACACCTAATGAAAGAAGCTGTCAGTCTCTCTCTTACGGGTGAACCTGCCATTTTTACTCTAGTCAGTCTGCTGGATGATGTTCCTCTGTTGAAGTCGATCGTTGATGGAGCACCCTCTGAAATGAGTGTACCAAGGGCAGTAACTAGTCGATTTAGGCCTGTGAGGCAGAAGGTAATGAAGTCTTCCCAAGAGGAAGAGGAGGATGATGAGGATGAGGGGAGCGATGTAGATAAGGAAACTATTGAGGCTTTGGTTAGAATGACAGAGAAGGAAAGTGAAGTAACCACAGAGGAAGAGGTCCAGCCACAGAAGTTTAGAAGGAAGGACATCGTACGTCCTCCATTACCTGAAGCACAGCTCAGAAAGATGAACCGGGTTTTAAAACAAGAATATCAGAGGAAAAGGGTAATGTTTAAAATGGTATACCGTACCTAAAAAATTACTTTCCATGAAAGAGGTTTTTGTTTGTCAAATGGAAGAGTTTTTTCACCTCAAATGCATTAATGCCAGTTATTGGCTAGTCTTCTATTTTGTTCTGTGTCCTGTTTTCAACCATATGATCGCCTTTTCTTTCTTTCTCCTTTGCTTTTAATTTCTTAGACTTTTGTTTTTAGTATTTATTTGTTTTCAATTTAATACATGTATTTGAAAAAAAAACCCCAGATGAGTGGTTGAAAGATTCATTAGCATAATAATGAATCAAGGTGCAGCAAGTCAAACCATCTTTAAAAGTACCTGAGCCAGTTCTTATAAACTTTAGTCATGACTTAGATTTCTAATAATGACATATGCATACAATTTGATTGTTTTAATGATTATGCTTGTGCTTTCTAAATTAAATTACACATGACTAGAGGTGAAAAAACTTACTCTTTCAAGAAATAATATAATTATTGAACAGAAATACCCTTCATGTTAAAATATGACCAAGTACACATGTACCTAAAACTTTTATGATATTCTAACTGTAACTTCTGTACCTGTAAAAAAAAGTTGTAATAAATTAATTTAATTAAAACACAATACTTTAATGCTCTAAGTGTTATAAATATTCACATTCATTTTTAAAAATGTGTTTTGTTGTACACTATATATTACTTATATGAATGTATCAATGTATTTTTAGAATGTTTCTTCTTACAAGAAGATGCAAGTCCAACGACAAAGCTTACCAGCATGGGACATGCAGGATCTGCTGGTGGATGCCATTAGTAATCAACAAGTTATGGTTATCAGTGGGATGACAGGGTTGGTCACAGTTTCTACAACATTTGTATCTGACACGTTGAGAAACACCAAGCTGTGATTTAACAGTTATGGATATTATTGCTACCCATTCAGTACAAGTTTTAGTTTAATTATAATACATTTTATGAAAATGGGGTGTACATGTGTATTTCCCTGATTCTATTTCTTGGGGTGGTGGGGTGGGAGAGATTAAATGTGTGGGGAGTTGAGATTTGTAAGCTGTTCATGGTATGCACTTAATTTGTTAAAAGTCCTACGGTTGCTGGGGTAGTGGGGATTACAACCCAAAAAGCTCCTCCTTGGTTCAGCCAGTGTTTTTGTTTTTCTGGTTACAAACAGGTGGTCTGAAGTTTGACACCTATACGCACACAAACAATAGATGCTATTCTGTGACTAATACTACATTTATTTGAAAAGGAATTTAGTTGAGGAATATAAAACCAGCTTACTGTTCTTGAATAAAGTGGACATTGTGATATTCTTATTTGGTGTACATAGATCATGAAGAAGCCTTAGGGTTAATACTTCAATGGTTATAATGGGGGTGATGTAACTACACTATCAAAAATTATGTGTTAGTCAGAAAATTATACAATGGTAGGCTGAATGACAAACAGAATGTGGATGAAATGGGCTTTGAGTCTAATACCAAAGCACCCCAGGTTAGTGCTCTACTAACTGAGCTAGATTCAATGGGCACTTTCCATATTTTCCTACTCTCTACTTACACTCTGTATGGCCCAGTACTTATTTTATATACTTGAAGCAGGCATAAACTGCTAGAGTTTGATTAGTTTTCTATTAATATTTACTGTGATTTTCATTTGTTTTTTCTAGATGTGGTAAAACCACACAGGTTCCTCAGTTTTTACTTGATTTCTACCTTACGACGAAGGATGGTGACATGTGTAACATTGTGTGTACCCAGCCTCGCCGCATCTCAGCCATATCCGTCGCAGAAAGAGTAGCCGAGGAACGAGCCTGCAAACTGGGAGGCATTGTGGGATACCAGATCAGACTGGAGAGTGTGCAGGTATAGTAATAAACGTTTTGTCATTTCTCATGTAACACTGTTATGAGCGATAACTCTCTCCTTAAACAGAACACTGAAGGCCACTGACCAGTAACATCGAGCTGAATATTGCAAGCACAAGCACCAAACACACATGATACAGCTGGGTCTTTAAGTACTACAAGTATGTGTATTTTAATTGCAGTCCTCGAAGACGCGGTTGCTGTTCTGCACTACGGGAATCATTCTGAGACACCTGGAGGGTGACCCGTACCTCACGGGCATCACTCACATCATTGTGGACGAGGTTCATGAGCGCTCACAAGACAGGTGAACATTATTTTCTTTATCTGACACAGCAGAGCTATCTGTTCCAATAAAATTTATTTCATTTGTGTATATACATCTTAAATTATTCAACCATCCCATCTGTTTTCTGTCTCACTGTCCACTTGTCTATCCCTGTCCATCTATCTGCTCATCCATCCATCCATCCATCCATCCATCAGTCACATCAGTTTTGAAAATTCCTAGTATAATTATAATATTGTTTTTGTCTTCTATTTTTAAGTTAACAAACACAACTGACTATTCAGTTAACATATGTTATTGTTGAGTTTAAAACTATCATATTGATTCCGATGTCTATTTCAGTGATTTCCTGCTGATGATTCTGAAAGATCTGTTGCCACTGCGACCTGATCTGAAAGTCATCTTAATGAGTGCCACACTCAATGCTGAGCTTTTCTCCACGTATTTTGGTCAATGCAGAACGATTGAAATTCCAGGTGATCTAACTTCTTCCATCAAATGTCAGTCTCGTGTTGTTTGTTGTCCCTACTTAAGAAGTACACATAGCAGTGCTATGGATTAACCACAGTTCGGTTAATACTAGTTCCACAGACATGTTAATCTGAGCATAATATTAATATGTTGTATTATTTTTCTTGCTAACGGAAATGCAGTTTAAAAATAAGTACTAGTAATATTTGAGTAATGTAGTCTATAAATTAGAAACATTTCTTTGATACAACACACACACCAATCTGATATTTATTTTCTAAAAATAGAGGATAATAAACAAGTTAAATTCTATTTATTACCACAGCTAATGTGTGTGCTCTAAAAATCTTTTATCTGCATTATGCTTGCATGTAGGCCTATACACTATTGAAAACTGGTATAAGAGCAAACTCTTTAAACATTGTGACATCATTTTGTATGTTTTCTAAATTATGATGGCATCATACATACTCATTTATTTCATGAACATGAAATGCTATATTTTCATAAGCACCGGCTTTAGTAGAATATAAAAATAATTATTTTCTAATCCACCTACAGTCGTGTTATTTTGTATTGTAAACATTTGACTGAAAAGAACGCCATTATGCTATGACGTCACTTACATTACATCATGTAATGTAAGATTATATGACATAATGGCTCATGGCTTTGTTGTAGACTGCAAATTACTTTAACAATCAGTTAAAATTGACAGTGGGTAATAAAGAGAATAACCAACTCGCTGTGAGGAGTTGTGAATGAATGTTGTAAAATCCTTGCCAAAGGAGCCTCGTGTTTACAACATTCATTCACTCGTGATAGATAATTCATAATTCCTCGTAGCTCATTAGTTATTCTCTAAATATTTATTGTGATCCCTCTCATATTATCCCAAATGTATATTTATTTTGATATTGATCAATCAGCCACTCCTTATTTCCAAAAATTGACTTTTAACCCATGGGAGTCATGTGATTTAATGTGGATAAATCTACTGTGCGTGAAGGACGACATAATGTTTGAGTTAACCGATGTCACTGACCCTCAGTTGGTGCTATTCTTTACCATAGAGAATTACTCACATGGGGAATTAAGTTTGTGATCAAATTATCATTTTGTGACTTTTTCTCTGTGATCAGATTTCCCTTTACAGCTACATGTAAGTTCTGAGAAAGTTACATAACTGAATTTATTTTTAGGAAAAACCTTTCCAGTAGACCAGTACTTTCTTGAGGATGTAATCGAGGAAACAGGGTCAGTATTTTATTTATTTCTAAATGTACATGACCGTATTTATTTGACATTCTGTGGAGACGTAAGAAATTATTGTTCCGATATTGTTTTGTCTCAGAATGCCTTATGATGTGTTGTGTTATGATTATAATTCTTTAAACACTCATTAAATGACGTGTTCCTAGGGGCAGGACATAGCCAGTGGTAAACCGCACATGTGATGCAAGGTCATTCTAGGATCGATCCCTATCGGTGGGACTATGGGGTTATATCTCACTTCAGCCAGTGCACCACAACTGGTATATCAAACATTGTGGTATGTTCTATCCTGTCTTTGGGATGATGTATATAAAAAATCCCTTGCTACTAATGGAAAAATGTAGCAGGTTTCCTCTATAAGACTACATGTATATATCCAAATTACTAAATGTTTGACATCCAGTAGCTGATGATTAATAAATAAATGTGCTCTAGTGGTGTCGTAAAACAAACCAAACTTTAGTTCATCTTTGAGTAATTAAAAAAGACCTATAACACACCTTTTCTTGGATTATCTCCCTTGAAACTGAATTTTAAATTTTAATATTTTTTAGAATCTTATATCATTAAATAGCATCAATTTCACCATAAATGTGTGACCATAAATATTTCTGCTTATTAGTGATGTTGCACTGGGTGTTTTCTAGGTTTGTTTTGGAGGACGGTTCCCCCTATGCCCGTTCTCTGAAGAGAACAAGTGCGAGCCCTGGAGAGACGTGCCATTCTGTTGACGACATCACAGACGAGATACGATCACTGAGCTGTGGTAGTTCAGTGCCATACCCCAAAGACAACATCCGTGATGAGAACCTCACAGTCAAACAGTTGTTTGCAAGATATTCAGGTATATATATGCATTGTTGACGATCATTTGATAGATATTGAGATATTGTTCACTGTCATTTTTGTTCTTTCATTTCTAATTCAGTTTAAGATTGCAGCATGTTGAAAGCTAAACTTGATACAAAAGGTTGACAAAAGAGGGTACATTTATTATTGTGAAGAAAAAATTAATTATAGATACAAATTGAAAACAGAAAATGGGAAAGGCACATCATTACTGCTTTAGGACACTCCTTTTGAGATCCTAAAATAACTATGCTTCCATTTCAGTCAGATCACTGAGCTTCCACATTTACTTTAAAACTTGTTTTACAGATGGAGTCAGCCGATCAACAATTAAAACACTGGCAATGGTTGACCATGACAAAATCAACATGGATCTCATCATTTCCATACTGGAGTGGATTATACATGGGGATCATGAAGTAAGTTTATTTTCACTTTGAGTAGTTGAAATAACATGTCAGTGAGGCAAACAGTGTGGAATTCATGACTTTATTATGCTGTGTTACACAGAATTATAAGTGCTGATTGGCAGCATCAGTGCTGGTTGGAACTCCTTCTCTATTATCATGCCCATGGGTATCAGGTTTAAGAACTTTCTTAACATTGCAGTTGTTTCTTTACTGTTTAATACATACAGTGTATTTCATTCATTAAAGGAACAGTCCTGAGTTTACAATCATTGTAAAATGTTTCCGACCAATAGAGCCTTTTCGATGATGTAACATACAAATTAAATACATTTTGTTATTTAAAATATCAGTATCTCTATTTACAAGATGTTTTTTGTTGTCCTAATGCTTGTACTAGCCCAAACCATATTTTATCTCCCAATAATTTCATACTTACGAACAAATATATATCACGAATTAAAGTAAAAACTGAGTGCTACAAACATTAGTATACGACTGCAAACACATTTGATATACAGACACTGGTATTCTAAACAAGAAAATGTATTTATTATGAAATAGTAGCCGTCAATAAGGCTCTGTTATTGCAAACATCTTACAATGGCTGCAAACTCAGGGCAGTCCCTTTTACTGGATTTGCAAACAATAAATAATCTTATTAATGCCTCACCACAGACTGATTAAGTTCCATTTTATACCAAATCAATTCCCAATGCTGAATAAGGTAACATTTTCTAATGCAAGTGATAAAAAGTGTATAAGCCCATCCAGGAGCTGTTATTTGTTGCTGTTTATGTGGTGTTTTTGTAATTTGTCTTATGTTGAGATACACACTGCAACCCCTGCAATTACCCACGGCAATCGGCAATGCCATGGAGATTGCTGTGGTATTTTTCATTCTCCACGGCACTTGTTTTGATGTGGACTATATTAGAATTTTTTTTCCACTGCTTGGTTTTTACCATGAACATTTTCTTAATTGTAGTGGTTGCACTAGCAGTATCTTCAGTTCCTCTGATTGTTTTCTGTTATATGTGACATCAGATTCAACACACTTCAATATTTTGCTGTTATTTTCAGTACCCGAGGAATGGTGCTGTGTTAATATTCATGCCCGGGTTTGCTGAGATCCAGTCATTCTATGATACACTGCTGTCTCATTCGGAGTTCAGAAACAAGTCACGGTAATCTGCGAATAGAGATTAAATGTCTATAATATACACTCAGAATAAAACAGGCTTTTAAAATGTTTTTTCCAACTAAAATTATTTACAGCCCTTGAGCTTGTAGCTAACTTATATGTGTTACAGAAAAATCCAGTTTCAAGTTAACTTATTCATCGTAATGTAAGTGATTTTTGCTCATAATATAGTCAGTCTGACACTGGTGACCTGGTCATCACCTAGGAGCAGCAAGTCTTTAAATTGTTATCACACATATATGTGTTAACAGTATGTGTTATCAAAAAATAACATAACATAAATGATCTCATGAGTGTAAGAAGTAGAATTATATGTGTGTTCAAAAGTTTTAGAGCTGAAAAGGTTATGCAGATTAAAATAAATGAGTTAGATAAAATATGTCATTAAAACTCCTGCAATAAAAATCTAATTTAATGAATGTATTTCTTTCTGTTGTTACTGTGTTAAATACATTGTAATCTAATTATTACCCATATGGGCTTAAATATACATGGTAATATTTTTTTGATAATTGCACGTTGTGCAGATTCTACAGTCAGTGATTGGCTGGCTTAAAAATTAAGACGTTTGGTTGGTTGTTCTCTAAGGACTGGAACTTCACTTTCATTCATTTAATGTTTCCATTCATGAGTCAGATTACACAATGTCATACGTTATATGGTCTACAAAGATTTACAGGAAAATTTTGCAGTGGTATATTTTCATAAGCAGTGGCTTTAATAGCATAGAAAGATAATTATTTTCTAATGCATCGACAGTCATATTATTTTGTACTGTAAACATTTGTCAATGTCTCTCATAAATGAATGTTGTAAAACACTTGCCAGAGGCTCAGTTTACAACATTCATTCACTCGAGACAGATGATCTGTAATTCCTTGTAGTTTGTTTATTCTGTAAAATATCACAAGAAGTACATGTACATATGTCACTTTGACAGAATGTGCAAATTGAGCGTGTGAATTTTATACTTGTTGTATATATATTGTCAAAGGACAGCAAATTGTATGTTTTTAAAACTAAATTTTGGACTGCCAGAGGAGAAAGAACATTTACATATTATGGCTGTAGGTAGGTAACTAAAGTAGTGTTGGAAATAGAATAAAAATGATTTTCGTCAATTATTTCTTTCATATTAAACTGACAAGTAAATATTTTGTAAATACTTATTTAATGATACTCTACCTAATTTAGCATTTACTTGTTTGGGCTCTCATTGATGTACAAGTGGTGTTTACTCTTGAAATTAAAATAAAAATGTCAGTAAACAGGAGATTTGTGACCTTTATTGGAACAGACTATAACACATTTTGATGGATATGTGTCAGTTTCATTTACCCTTAAACAAACTTCTAATTTAAAACTGCAAGATAACTGATTATTTTGAATTGCAGCATAAATTATTAATTTTGACCAGCATATTTAGTAAATATGAATTCAATATAAATGCAGTAGAAATTTACACAATCTTGCAACCACTTAAAGGTGCTATATCAGAAGTTATATGTGAGCATCTGTTTGTGATAAAGATTCTCCAATAAAAATGTATTTTCTACTAGTAGATAAAATCATTTCCTATAATCGTTTATGGGCATATAGTTAAAGGTGTAGTCTTTAAATGTTAAAGCAAAAATTAATAAAAACATGATCTGCAGTAGCTGTCATTATGCAGCTTGTGAGATAGCACCTTTAATACCAGAAAATAGATCACAAACTCAAAATGGTTCTTGACAGTTTTGCTCAAAAGTTACTTATAAATGTCTACAAATATTTTGTTTTGGAGAGGAATAGGGGTAAACCATCATCAGAAATGGCCCCTCACATATTGTAACAGCAATGAAATTGACATAGTTGACCAAACTTTGTTATAGTCTGTTCCAATAAAGTGCACAAATCACCTGTTTACCAACAGATTTCTTTTAATTTCAAGAGTAAACACCACCTTGTACATCAGTGAGAGCCAAAATAAGTAAATGCTAAATTAGGTAGACTATAATTAAATAAATATTTACTTGTCTGTGTAATATTTAAGAAATAATCGACAAAAATAATTTTTATTGTATTTCCGACAGCACTATAGTTTAACATACTCATATACCACTAGGGTTTTGAAGATCCCACCCTGAGTCAGACTTCCGATGAGATCGGGGGCCTAACTCAGGACAGGAATTATGGCTGTAACAGTTATTTTAAATATATTTATTATTAATAATGATTGCTTTCGATTGTAGGTTTAAAGTCATTCCCTTGCACTCCACTCTTTCTAGTGAAGACCAGCATGCTGTGTTTCAGTAAGTACATTTTTTACCACGTTTTACTAACAGGGCTAGCTCTGGAACTTGCCAAATTCGCCAACTGCAAATTTTGAAAGCTGTTGGCAAATTTTATTTTAATTTGGTGAAAAAAATTGAAATTTTTTAGAAAATAACTGTTGATTTGTGCAATTTTTCAAGTTTAATAGACAATTTGGCGAAATATTTTTCTCACCCAGAGCTAGCCCTGACTATGCTGGTTGCATTTAAGATTCTGTACAAGAACACCGTATGTATTTTATGTTATACATGTACATGTATATAATTGAAAAGCTGAATACTTCAGTATGTTAATCTTCAGAATAATATGAACTACAGTACTGTAATAGTTCTAGTTTTGTTTCTGCAGGCAGTGAAGTACAAGCTAATTGTTTTTATGCTTACAGGAGTCCACCAAAAGGTGTTACTAAAATTGTAATAGCCACTAATATTGCTGAGACATCCATTACAATTGATGATGTTGTCTTTGTGGTTGACACGGGAAGAATGAAAGAAAAAAGGTTAGTTATGTTCACAGTTAATTAAAATTCCATTGGTCATCTTTGTTATCATGACACTTGTGAGCCAGGTATCAGAACCTGGAAATGTGCAGATATCTTTCTCAAGTGATATTAATTTTGTTTTTATTAACTTTCTCTTTTCTGTGGTTTTGTTGTTTTCCCTCCATTCTAAAAATAATCCATTTTGTTCTGTTTTAGATGGTAAATACATAGATGTATCTTTGTCATATATGTATTATAGAGAAAGCCTAATATGAAGGTATGACATTGCCCAATCCATTTGGTTTTTTAATGCAGTAAAATGTGTGTGGTCTTTCAGGCTTTTAAAAAGAATTGTAAAGTATTTAATTTTAACTGCGTGACATTCTCTTTCAGTTCCATAATTTTCATAAAAAGAGAAATGTATGAATGTCTAATTGGAATGGCATTGTTTAAGTTCTTTTGAATTCTTGGTTTTAAATTTTTTTTGTTATTAATTTTTCAATTATGATTCTGCTGTTAAAGTTAATTTTCTGTTTTTGATAAATATTATCCATTTCTCAGGTATGATTCTTCGAAAGGCATGGAGAGCCTGGAACTGGTTTGGGTATCGAGAGCGAATGCTCTACAAAGGAGAGGTCGCGCTGGTCGTGTGACGTCCGGAGTGTGTTTTCACCTGTTCACGAGTCATCGCTTTGAACACCATCTGAGAGAACAGCCAATCCCAGGTACTCATA
This sequence comes from Gigantopelta aegis, assembly GCF_016097555.1. NCBI lineage: Eukaryota > Metazoa > Mollusca > Gastropoda > Neomphalida > Peltospiridae > Gigantopelta > Gigantopelta aegis. The sequence continues at coordinate 51,139,166 of NC_054702.1, forward strand.
CCAGTTCATGTTCAAAACACACTGAGCCAGACAAACTAATCCAAAGTTAGACTAAGTAATGCACTCTTGTTTTTTCTCTTTATCTTAAAAATGCATTATAATTGTATTCTGTGACTGTGTGAAGCAAGATAAGTTTTAGATAAATATGTTAATACCTTTGCTGAAATCACACAGTCATATATTTTAATACTGTCGTAATCCATTGCCATCAAGTGACATTAAATAATAATTTAAATTATAATATTTTGTTAAACTATATTTGCTTTATGTAAATATATTTAAGATGATAAACATCAAGCAGCTAACAAAAATGTTATAGTAGCTGCAGCAAAATTCACATTTTCTGGTTTAAGCTTTTTTCTATAATGTTTTAAATATTAATTATTAAATAAATTTAGCAATAACTAATAGTGTGTGAGAGTAAGTCGTATCTGTTACACTACCTACATGTATGTTTATTAATACTAATGTATTTTATTTATTACAGAGATTCAAAGAGCTCCTCTTGAACAAATCTGTCTCAGAATAAAAATGATGGATATTTTCAAAGATAATAATATTAAAGTAAGTATAACTCATCCAGTCTCTTTTTAGTTATGTTAAATGTTAGTAAATATTGTTAGGCATTAAAGCGGAGATTTAAAAAAAAACCTTTCAAAATATAGAAGAACTCAACCATAAAATTTAATAAAATACTCTTGCTAAAGCACCTCCTCTTCCTGCGTATACACAAAAAAAACCCCAAAACATGATGTCTAAAATTTTATGTTGTAGTGTTACACATCCATATGCTAATAATCATTAAATTATCACAATTTGATAGTTATTGAATTTGATGTCTACTAATTAATTTAAATGCTATTTTATTTTGCTAATACTTCTTATGATCACATTATAAATGCTGTATGTATTGCACTCACTTGTGTACTGATCTCTATGTGCTGACAGGATGTGTTGATGAATCTGGTAGAGCCTCCAGCCATGCAGTCCATTGATGATGCTCTCAAAAGACTGCAGGATCTTGGCGCACTCAACCCTGATATGGTTTGTACATGACAAAACTAGTTTTAACTCTTTCACTCCTAAAGTCTTTACTGTACTCTCCATTTTGATGAGCTAATTTGGTCCAAAGTGGTCTACAGAGTTCGAATGGTTAAATATAAGCAGTGTATATTATGGATGAAAACTATTGTTAGCATTATAGCATATTGTGTTTGAAAATGTAGAGGCAGAATGAATTATTTCATAGCAGAACGAAACACAAGAAAATGTATTAATTTATGAATAAAAGTTACTTTGTTTAACAACACCACTAGAGCACATTGATTTATTAATCACTGGCTGTTTGATAATCTGGTAATTTTGACATATAGTCTTAGAGAGGAAACCTTCATTTCCCATTAGTAGCACGGGATCTTTTATATGCTCCATCCCACAGACAGAAAAGTACATACCATAGCCTTCGAAATACCAGTCGAAATGCACCGACTAGAATGAGAAATAGCCCAATGAGCCAACCAATAGGGATCAGGCAAGCACTTGACCACTGGACTACATCCGTCCCTCTAATTTATGACTAAAACGTTTTGGCATTTTTAACGACTTTAATTTGTATTTGACATACAATAGACGACACTCTGCTTTATTAGTATAATCTAGTCAGCATTTCACATCGTAACATCTTATCTGCAATTTACAGAACCCCCTTACACTTTGTGGGGGGATTTATCTATTAGATCTGTTTTGAAGGATAAATAATTTGCTATGAGACATGATTAACTGAACAATAAGGTCAGTCTTGTGTTCCACATTCAATTTTTGTTGGGTATTCAACAAGTTAGACAAGTAACTGGGATGCACCAACAATGAATATTACATTACTTAGTATGTATTTTAATATAATGCACAATTACCGAAGATTATAAGTATTTGTCATGCAGTATCTGTTATATAGTTAATTTGTGGATATAACTAAATGATAAACTTGATGTTTGTTTTTTCTAGGAGCTAACTCCTCTTGGATACCACCTTGGATCTCTGCCTGTTGATGTTAGGTTCGTACATTTTGTTATGAACAGTTGTTTGTTAACTCAGTCCATAATAAATTTAGTATTGACAATTTGTTTGGAATAGGATGTATTCTGTAGAGTAATCAGTAGTTACCATTAATTATAGTACTTTTGTTTTCCCCAAAACACAAATATATATGAAAATATTTTATTGCTAAAAATAAATAATAATGAAAAGTAAAATATTATAATAGTAAATTACAAACTTTTTTTTACATAATTATATAATTTACAGTGGGTTTTTTGTTTTGTTTTTTTATTCCTTAGCTTGTACATTTTACTTTTTACTTGTTTGTTATTTTGTTTTAGAATTGGCAAATTGATGCTGTTTGGTGCAATATTTCGGTGTCTGGATTCTATACTCACAATAGCTGCCACTCTAAGCTCAAAGTCTCCTTTTGTATGTAGAATTTTACTTATTTTGATCTTCTTATAAAGCACACCTTATATTTGTTTTCTGCAGAAATAAAGTTTAAAAAATAATTTTCTAATTTCTTGTGCATGGTTGTACCCTTGAACGATAATATATTTTATTCAAAGTATCTTGTATTATACTAATCATTGATATATAGGTACAAGCCAGCATGCATCAAAATTAATCTTTTATTTACCATAAAAATTAATCCTACTGCATTGTACATGGTTGCAACTAAGATTCTTTTTTTCTAACCTGATACAAATATACGTCACTGCTTACATATAATTTAATATTAGATATTAGTAATTGTTTTTCGGACTGTTTGTGTTATCTAAAAATCTTAAATTTTTTGCAGGTGTCACCATTTGACAAACGTCAAGAAGCTGACAACAAAAAACTGGAGTTTGCGTTGGGCAACTCGGACCATTTGACTGTGCTAAATGCCTACATGGTACACAAGTGGTTTCAGTATCATCCAGGTTTCATGTTGCCCTTTGCTCTCTGTTAACTAAATAACAGTTGGCTTTTATACGAGATGTTAAGTTAATCTTGTCTCTAATCTTGTAATGTATAGTTGCTTTTTAAGTGCTTAGATTAACATAATGTATTTTAATTAAGTAAATCGTTAAACAACTTGGATCACTATAGAAATCCCTCTCCTACACTCATATCCTCATGATTAAAATCTATGTAAGGGCTGAGATTAATCATCCTCATTGAAAAAGATGGAGGTAAGTTACAGAGCTAACATTTAACCCAGTCTTAACTCCGCAGTTGTACTAGGGTCAGACTCCACTTTTAGCTTGGTTATCTTAGCTCTGCTTTTACGTTACTTGGGTTAAATCATAATATCTTGACTCAGTCATGCAGGTTGTGGTGGTTGCTTGTTTACTTCCACTTCTGATAGCATGTTAAAACTTTCCCAAAAATATAAATGTAAATGATAAACTGAAGAAAAAAGATATTGATGATAAGGAAGTGAATCAAACAGGGCAATATATGAATGCAAATAGTTTTCTGTGTGGTTTTCTTCGATGTTCGTACTAATACATCATCAAGTCATTTTAACATTTGGTGACATCAAAGGCCAGCGACTTTAACCAGCATTATTTTAATACATTGTGTAGTCACAACAAAGATTTATCCCAGTTTATATTTAACCTGGGTTAAAACACAGCCCATGTAGATAAAGTATGACATTGCAGTTTGGATATTTTATGTTTGAAGAACAATGTGAATGATCTTACTTTGGAGCTGATTGCAACAAAAAGTATGTTAAACATCTGTATAGTTTCATTAGTCTCTCTGTTGGTAGTATGATAAACATTTTGACTGTTATATAATTTTATTGATTTTCAGGCATCTTGCAATAGGAACTATGTATTTCCTGATAGTCTTGCTAAGCTCAAAGTGTTTCTCTTTCAGGGTTGGATTAATGCCAGGAAGAGAAGCTCCCAAGAAGGATTTCATTTCTGCAGAGAGAATTTCCTCTCTGTCAAATCTCTTCAGGTTCTTGCCTTCAGTTTGTATTCAGTTTAATTTCATGTTCACATCCAATGCCGAATTAAGCACACAGACATCTCAGCTATCTGAGCGGTCTGTCCAGGACAGTAGGTTTGTGGTTAGTGAGAGAGAAATTAGGGTAGTGCCTTTACACCTCCCTATTGTAATTGACTGTTTTAGTTTGGTATTGTAACTCATTCTGGGTTAGAGCTGGTACCAAGATGTGAACCCAGTACCTACCAGCCTTAAATCTGATGGCTTAACCATTACACCATCTTTGCTGAAGAGCTAAATACCTAAATGTTTAATGAAGTTGTCCAGTTTGAGCCATCTTGGAGCATTGACATACATAAGAAAATACACGTCTACTCGAAACACAACGCCAGGTCTATGAGCTTGGAGAATGGAGCAGACATCTGATTACTACTTTGTAGAGGTCCAAAGATTAAATATCAACGCAGAGCATAATTTATTGAATGTACCCGGAATTTTCTCTGTTGAAAGTATTTTAATTTCTGGCATTCTCAGACTATTATTAAAACCAGCAGATTTCTACCAGTTCAGCCACTGATATGTTTAGTGCTTCATATTTTCCACACAGATGTTGTCGAGTCTGAAACAGCAGTTTGTGGAGCTGATCTCAGATATTGGCTTTGTGAAGGAAGGCATCACTCTGCGAGATGTGGAACGGGTGGCACGTGACGGAACTGATGGGGTTATCAATGCTACAGGCTCAGAGGTATGAGAGACTCTGGGCTTTATCATTTAGGACTTTTGTAGTTACACAGCTTTCATCAATTTATCTTCATTCTCAAAAGCCTGTTAAATGTCTGTTGATGTCTTCACGCACTTGTTACTAGAGAGGCGGGATGTAGCCCAGTGGTAAAGCACTAGCTTGATGAATGGTCACTTTGGGATTGATTCCCATTAGTGGGCCATTTGGGTTATTTCTCGTTCCAGCCGGTGCACCACGACTGATATATCAAAGGTTGTGGTATGTGCTATCCTGTCTATGGGATAGTGCATATAAAAGATCCCTTGTTACCAGTAGTCGATTATTAATAAATCAATGTGCTCTAGTGGTGTCATTATACAAAACAAACTGACTCTGTTAGTGGAAAGTCGCCAAACTTAACTGGATTCCATGAATCAAAATGGTTGAAACTCCTTTTTTTAGTCCCCTGCCGGTCCAACCGGAAGGAAATATAGGTTTCGTCTCTGTCCTGTCTGTCTGTCCGTCTGTCACTCATGTAGTTTTGCAGGTTTGTTTTCATAAAACACCAAAATATTGCTGAAATTTTTTATATAGCTTTAGCTTGTTCTGTTACAGATCAAGTTTGACTTTCATGCTGTTTTACCAATTTATGACTATTGCTCTTGAACTTAGAATGTATGAAAATGTGTTTTCCTGACAGATTTTTTATATTTTTTGCAACGCTTCAAAATACTGATCTGAAATTTTGTGGATAGCTTTATAGTGTACTTTTACAGATCAAGTTTGTCTTTTATGGCAATTTACTAACTTTTCATAGAGTTATGGCCCTTGAACTTGGGAAGTACAAAACAAATAGTTGTTGGGCCAGGTGGTGGGCATGTATTGCTTTAGTCTGGCTCCATATTCATAAACGTACTTAAATCTATGTATAATGCTTAACTGCATATTTAAAATTGGTAGATGAAGATTATGTGTACATTTATGAATATGGAGCTTTTGTTTTGAGCACAATTTGTTTATATATATCAACAAGAGTATGGATAATATGCCAAATAAATGTTTACTACTATTTTCAGACATTTCATGTTAATGTCATGTAGTAAACTATATGGGTCTTTGAAGTATTTTTAGAAGAACATTATGTATGTTATATATGCCATGTGCATTAACGCTACATGTGAATAGACATTTCATTGACTGTTTCAGTTTGGTTTGATCATCAGATAACAAAATTGTCACCTATATTTTGTTATTTCCTTCTAGTTAACATTTTAAAAGCATTAAATTTTAGTTTAAAAAACAGAATATAAAATAACTTTAGTGATTTTTCTTTTTATTGTGATCTTATACCAAACTGTTCAGTTTCAATTCTCAATTTGTTTCAGGCCAATGCAAATTGTAACAACTGGAAACTCTTATCAGCTGTCTTGGTTGGAGCCTTGTATCCCAATGTGGTGCAGATACTCACCCCTGAAACACGATACAGTCAGAGCAGTGCAGGTATGTTAACTCATTGTGGTTTCACCTCAGTTTAGTTGGGAGGTAAGATATAGGTGTTAGTCTTCTGGAGATGTTGTCAACTACTACGTTTTAAGTTTTTACATTCATTCCCTTTTTCCGAAACTATAAGACCCAGATCAGTACAACCTAAGTCAGAGGTGTTTGGTTAAAAGTTTTTCCAATTGCTTTTAACTGATGATTACAAGTTTTTCCGATTGCTTTTAACTGATGATTACAAGTTTTTCCAATTGCTTTTAACTGATGATTACAAGTTTTCCAATTGCTTTTAACTGATGATTACAAGTTTTTCCGATTGCTTTTAATTGATGATTACAAGTTTTCCAATTGCTTTTAACTGATGATTACAAGTTTTTCCGATTGCTTTTAACTGATGATTACAAGTTTTTCCAATTGCTTTTAACTGATGATTACAAGTTTTTCCGATTGCTTTTAACTGATGATTACAAGTTTTTCCGATTGCTTTTAACTGATGATTACAAGTTTTTCCAATTGCTTTTAACTGATGATTACAAGTTTTCCAATTGCTTTTAACTCCTGGTTAAAAGTTTTTCCAGTTGCTTTTAACTCATGATTCATGTTCAAGGATGGCATTACATTTAGTATGAGAATTAAGTGAGAGACATTCAATTGTACACCCTTCAAACCCATGACTCTCACTCTAATGTAATGTCAAGGTCAAATAAAACTTTAATCATGTTTTTCTTTCAAGTAGCATATTCCTCTTGAATTCTTTAATGGATAGCTTGCACTACATTTTCATTAGATGATAGTCTTAAAACAATATAGCCCATGCCCATCAATATGTTATCAGGGTAATGTAGAAATTTGGCAACAAAAGGCGAGGAATGATATAGAAACAGTTTTGACTACTGGAGAAAAGCTGACGTTCAGGAATCGTGTAATGTCATTTATGCAGGGAATGCATAACAAAATCTTTCCTCTGAATACTACATGTCAGAATTACAGGTTTGATGCCCAGTAGCTAATGTTTAATTATTCAATATGCTCTAGTAGTAGTGTTAAAAAAAAAGTTTTCAAAGTGTTACAGGGAGTGTGTTTGTTTTTAGTCGAGACTAATGATCTCTACCCACTTTTTACTGTCCAGTGTTTATGTGGACAGCCCGACTGATTAGGGTTTAGCTATGTAGTACATTGTCATAATTGTAGTCTTTGTTTTTAATACAGGTGCTGTAATGAGAGCTCCAAAGCCCCAAGAAATGAAATTCAAGACAAAACTGGATGGATATGTGAGTCAAGAACTTCCTTTGAAGTATATTATTTTAAATTCTTATTTTTGTGTGAAGGGGCAGGATTTGACTCAGTCGGTTGAGTGCTCGCTTGAGGTGCTTGCATTACAGGATTGAACCTGGTAGATCCATTGAAGTGATTGTATTTTTTCTCGTTCCTACCAGTGCACCACAACTGGTAAACGGTCGTGGTATGTGTTTTCCTGTCTGTGGGAAAGTGCATATAAAAGATCCCTTGCTGCATTAGGGAAAATGTAGCAAGTTTCCTATGATGACTAGAGTCAGAATTACCAAATGTTTGACAGCCAAAATAGCCAATGATTAATTAATCAATGTGCTCTAGTGGTGTCATTAAACAAAAAAGATTTTTTTGTGTGAACATCAAGTCCAAAAACAGCTTCCTTTCCTAAAAACAATTGTTTAATGCACATAAAGGTAATTATTTAAAGTTACATTGCTGCACATTATTAATTTCTATCAGTAACTGTTGGAGTCATTATGTAAAAAAGTCATGTTTTCCTATTGTTAAGATAATTCTACGTTTTTGAGCTGCAAATATAAGAATTACTCATTTAGTGTCAACATTTCTTAGTTTGAGGCAGTAAAAACAATGGGACATCATCACCATAACATGTTTATTGAGGAAGTAAAGGTAATAGCACATAAATCATTTGATTGGTTGTCAGAAGAATCAGGTACACACGACTCGTCTTGTTACAACCTCAGTTTTGATTATCTAAAATAAGATAAAGTCAGTGGGTATTCCTTGTGAAATACGTTAAAGATTATTTAACTATTATTTGGTAAAATAATGTCTAATGAGTACTGGTATGTATTTTGATTGGATATTTCAGGTTTTTATCCACCCATCTTCAGTGAACTTCCAAGTTCGACATTACGAGAGTCCTTATTTAGTGTATCATGAAAAAGTGAAAACATCAAAGGTAACATTTAGTAACAAGTACACAGACAGTTGTAAGTTAAATTGTTTAACACATTTTTCTCATGGATAAAGTTTTACAAATTCCATTTGTCAGTACCAAATGATTTTAATTAAACAAATGTTTCTTTTCCTATTCATCCTTAAAGGGGGCAGGACGTAGTCCAGTGGTAAAGTGCCCCATGGGTTGTTTCTTGTTCCAGCCAGTGCACCACGACTGGTGTATGAAAGATTGTGCTATGTGCTAACCTGTCTGTGGAATGGTGCATATAAAAGAGCCCTTTCTACTAATGGAAAAATGTAGTGGGTTCCCACGCTAAGACTATATATCAGAATTACCATGTTTGATATCCAATAGCTGTGATTAATAAATCAATATGCTCTAGTGGTGTCGTTGTATGTAAATAGATGGGTAAATAGGTTGAGTTTAGGAAGTAGCCAATAGTTAGATAGATACATCATACATTTCAATGAGTGAATGTCCAGTGGCATTTGAGCATGAACAAATAAAAAATATTTATAGGTTTTTGTCATTATAAAGTAATTCTTATCAGAAGGACTATATTTAATATATATTGGTGCCGTGCTTTTATCTTATGGGTATTTTGAGTATATTTTTGCAGCGTAAACTATATGATTGCAGGCTTTTACAGATCTGTTCCGTGTTCAGTATTTGGCTACTCTACATGGTATTTTTATTAACAGGTGTATATCCGGGACTGTACAATGGTATCGGTGTACCCACTTCTCCTGTTTGGCAGTGGTGTCATATCCATAGACCTGGAACACGGGGACTTTGTCCTGTCTATTGATGATGGCTGGATTCGATTTCTAGTCAAGTCGCATGAGGTGGGTTGGTATCAGTGGTATCTAGTAGGTCATTCACCAGTCTTACTGGTTTTCTATCAAATTACATTCATCTAACATTAGCTATAAAAACCAGCCCTGTTGAGGACACCTTGGGTGTTTTTTCTTGTTTTCCCAGAAAGTTTCTATTCCCCACAGAACATGATAATCAATTTCTGAGAACTGAACACAGGTTACTTTTTTTGTTAAGTTTTTATTAAAACAGATTGATGGTGCAAACCAGTGAGGGTTTCCAAGAATGATGAACACTGTAATGGAGTCCTACTGATAACTCAAATCAATGCACTGTACATTGTAGTGCTCACTCTGTTTGGTGTGTGTATATAGAGATCATTATACGAGCTTGTGTGTCGTATTGATTTTACCAAACGAGTGTCAGGATTCTTGTATTGCCCGAGTGAGAGCGAGGGTAATACATTAATCCTGACACAAGTTTCGTAAAATCAGTACAACTCACATTATTATTATTTATTTAGTATTATTATTATTTCTTTTATGAATAACAAGGAATGTTTCAAAATGTTTCAAAATGTTTCAACCACAGCTATCAGGAGACTCAGAAATGACGTTATATTTCACATGCACAATCTGAGCTAGGACTGGGGAAACAAGGTCATGTTCTGACCTCGCTTCCCAAAATTATATCATTTCACGTGTTATTACACATGTATGGTTTTTATTAACTCGGTTATATTGAATCATGGATAATAATTTATATTATTGAAAATCTGTTCATATGTGAATTGTAAAAAAAACTATTTTCCTTCACATCAACTGGTATATAAATGTTTTTTAAAAATGGTATTACATGTATTATTTTTTCTTTCAGATTGCAGAGCTTGTAAAAGAATTGAAAGGAGAACTTGACCAACTTTTGGCCGACAAGATTAGCCAACCAAACATGGATCTGTGTACTTGTCCTCGTGGCAGTCGAATAATAGATACCATAGTCACGTTAATAACATCTCAATAAAACAAACTACAATTTTAACATATGAAAACAAAAATTAATATTGGTGTCATAGCAACTAGAGAAACAAGATTGTAAGTGTTATCCACTCGTTAAACAATTTTGTGATGAAAAGCCCCCGAAAATTGATGTGTATACATTCTGTGTGCCATTGACATTTGTAGAAGCAAAGTGTAAGCGAAAAGTAAATTGTACGTAAAATCAAAATGATTTTCTGGTACTGGAGAACTGGATACATTCTGTTGATAAGACTGAATTTTTTTTTTTCTTACATACTAATTTGAGAGTTTTATAGCTAGGGTACAGAAAGTATGTCTTCTTGTAAAACGGGTGAGTTAAAAATATAACCACCAGTCCAATAGATCACCACCTTTTTTGCAATAGTGACGTCACAGCCTACAATGGTTTTGGTTTTGCCATATTGTAGAACTACATGTAAGCTTCGAATCTTTAGATCTCACTAATTTGGGCACAACAGGTTTTTGTTTTTTTTAGAAAGTTCTGAACACAACTAGGTTTTTTTCAGTTGAGCAGTGTAACAGTGTTGTTAACAGCTGCAGAAAAGTTGTGAATATTTAGAAACATATTTCAAGTTACATCTATGTTAACACAATGAAAACTTAACATTTCATTGGTTTTGAGGTCAGCATGCTTGTACTTAATTTGGGGATACGTATTTTGGTCACAGCATGTACTGACTTGACGATTTAAAAGCCCTGATCATATGGCAGTATATTCATATACATAAATTATGTGGGAGAATTATTTAATGCCATCTGATTAGCTGCTTGATGGTGATGACCTACATATCAAATTCCAATGAGATCGTTATTTATATTACTCTGTTAAAAACAAAAACTGTTTTTAAACCTACGTTTTTAGTATATTTAAGAAATAGAATACTTACATCTCAAAATATGTGTAAACTACACTCTGGTCCCAAATTTTTTATGATAAATGTGTAGAACCAAAATTGGTAGTTATTCCAGTACATAAACTATTTCATTCTTATTTAAGGTCAGCAACAGACAGTTGCCGAACCATCGTTTTGGCTTCTAACACATCAAATACATTTAATTAGTAATCTTCAAACAAAACAATTTCAGTAGCAGCTTTTCATTGTTTAGAAAATGGAAGCATCATGCACCCATTGTTGCAGGGATTTGCAAAGTGCTGTCATTTGAATATAGACATCATTCAAAATAAAAAAAACTGCTATATTATTGCTATGTTTTGCCACATTGTCACAAAAACACTCTGGTCTACTTGCCTTCAACCGTGTCAAATTAGTTCTGAGTTCCATATTGAGTAGACAGCACCGTTTTAAGACGAATCGGAGAAAAAAGTACAATTTGTCAAATGTTACAAAAAAAACCCAAGCTGTAAGATATTTTTTATTCAATGTGTTTGAGCCAAAATGATGATGCTTGGATGTATTGAACACAGATGTAACATACAAGTTAGACTGTGATATTTTCCCTTTAACATTTGAAATAGTGATGAGTAGGAAGTGCTATTTTCTGTGAAATGTTACCATACAAAGAATTCCACAGTGATTATGTCAATATATAATGATTTGATTAATTTATTAAATAATGAATTGTGTAAATTGGCATTAATTTGTAGTTAAAATTGAAATAATATAAGAAGGTAGATATAGAATAATCAAGAGCCGGCCTTGGTTTTCTAGTGGTATCGGACATGGGGCTGGCAGGTACTGGGTTCACATCCTGGTATCGGCTTCCACTGAGAGCGAGTTTAATGACTCAGTGGGTAGGTGTAAGACAACTACATACATTTTTATTTCATTAACCACTAACCCATTGTCTTGGACAGACCGCCCAGATAGCTGAGGTGTGTGCCCAAGACAACATGTTTGAACCTAAATTGGATTTAAGCATGAAAATAAGTATAAACAATGGTCGAGAAATGTTAGATTTACGACCTGCAGTCATACCACAGCTGTTCATTTATTATATCATATCTGCTGTGCTATCACATGAACATTCTTACAAATAGGACAGTACAGGCCCGTGGTTACGGGATCGGGATCGGGATCGGGATGGGGGGGGGGGAGGAGGGGGGCGGGGCGTCACAATCTCTAAACAGGTGGTTACAGCCTCTAGTGTGTTTGTGTGTGTGTGTTTGGGGGGGGGGGGGGGTGATACAGGCCATATTTTTTATATTTATTTAAATACAGTAGGGGAAAAGAAACTAACAAAAAATAAATAAAAATAAATTACATTTTTCTCCTCGGGGGGGGGGGGGGGATGCCTTCCTGGTTCCTACGAGCCTGCAGTAGACCTACATATTTAGAGTAAAGGGAGAAAACAAGGTTATATTAAATTATTTTACTTTATTTTTAATTGATAAAAGAAAGGTTTGTTGTTGCATGTGAGCCAGCCAGTTACTGGACCAGTATATACCAGTGATATCGATTGTGTCTTCCAGTTAACACTGTTTATAGACTGTGATAGTAACTTCTCTCTTTATATTAAAAAGTGTTAACTCGTAATCGCTTGTTTTAGTTGTTTGTTGGGTTTTGTTTGTTGTTGGGTTGGTTTATTTTTTTTTACATACTTTTATTCCATGTTTATATGCCCTGCCTATATATGGCCTTCTCTTGTTACTTTTAGCATTTGTATCTTATGATTTTTTTGTTAAGTGGAAACAATCCACAGTGGTGTAGCGTCGTTTTAAAAACAAGACCACATGACCTTTAAATTCGATCGGTGAAAGGAAATTGATTCTTACGTTGCTAATTATGTTACTGAAACCTTGACTACTCGTTCCTTCCACATTTCAAATATACTCTTCAAAAGGAGAAACGCAAAACCACATTGTCGTAACATTTGGAGAATTGATTTAATTATTGAATGGTGAGTCCGATAATTACCAAATGTTGCAGGATTGTTCACAATTCACTCTAGTCCATTGTGAGTAAGTGATAGGACACACCACCAAGGTCAAGGTCATCTGGAGTCAATACAGGGTGTGGCCTCCGCGTGTGTTGACAACTGCCTGGCACCGCCTGCCCATTGAAGCAACCAGAGTACGGATGACGTCCCGGGGGATGGTGGCCCACTCGGCCTGCAAGGCTGCTGCCAGCTCGGGCAGGGTCTGGGGCTGTGGTTGTCGCTGTCGGAGGCGTCGGTCCAACTCGTCCCATAGATGCTCAATTGGGTTCAAATCCGGTGATATCGATGGCCAAGGAAGGACATTAATGTTGTTGTTCTGTAGGAAAGCCGTTGTGAGACGTGCTGTGTGAGGCCTGGCGTTGTCATGTTGGAACACTGCGTTGGCGTTGGCCATAACTGGAACGATGTGTGGCCGGAGGATCTGGTCAATGTAGCCCTGTGCGTTCAGGTTGCCCTGCACGTGGACCAGGTCAGTTCTGCCAGTGTGTGAGATGGCTGCCCACACCATGACACTACCCCCGCCGAATCTGTCCACTTCCTGCACGCAGTTTGCCGCATAACGTTCACAACGACGCCTATACACGCGACATCTTCCATCATGACGGAGGAGCAGAAATCGGGACTCGTCACTGAACCACACCTGTCTCCATCGCAGTTGAGGCCATTGTCGATGAATCTGGCACCACTGCAGTCGGAGTCGACGGTGTTATGGTGTTAAGATGACACCTCGAACTGGACGTCTGGCACGAATTCCTACCTCACGTAGGCGGTTCCGTACGGTCTGGTCGGATATCCTGCGCAAACCTGGTATTGCTGCGGCTGTGGAGGTGGCAGTAGTCAATCGTTCCCGAAGGTGGCGTACCCGGATGTAGCGGTCCTGCCCGGGGGTAGTGACCCGTGGTCGACCGGATCTAGGGAGGTCACGTGTTGATCCATGTTGCTGGTAACGGTCCCACAGTCTGGAGATGGTGCTTGGGGACACATGGAATGCCCTGGCAACGGCCGTTCTGGATTCGCCTGCGTCTAGTCGGCCGATGGCATCGTTTCTCTGCGGTTCACTGAGACGTGGCATGTCCTGGATTGTCAACTGTCGGCCAGATACAGAGGCCAGGCAAGCGAACACCCTGCACTTTTATACTGTTGGTGTTCATGTTGCACGTGCAGACAACGCACGTGCAGTGGTGACATGGTTTGCACGTTGCTGCGTTTTTGCGAATATTCACATTTTGGAACTTTATTGTACAGTAGCTGCGTTTTATCGAATGTAACCATGGGAATGTGTTTGGGACATGCAATGACCTTATATTCACAAAGCATGAACCGGTAGGAAACATAAAATCGGAGTTATAACCCATTTGTACCCTTTTGCGTTTCTTTTTTTGAAGAGTATATATACCTCATACACTGATACTAGTTCAAATTAAAAATAGCATCAGCAACAACAACGTGATGAGTTTAATGAGACATGCATGTATTTGTAAGCAGAACTAGGACAATTCCTTGCATTCGGACTAATAATAAGGCATAGCAGTATTTAAAGTAGGCTACGGGGCACCTTGACATTTCATTCGGTGAGAAGTTATTTTGTGTACTAACACCTTAAGGAATTGACGTTTGTAGCGTCATCTAATTAAATACGCAAGGCCGTTTTAAACAGTTTTTCATCGTTCTGGCTTCTCTTGACTTGTACTGCGGTAAAGCGCTCGTTTGATGCGCGGTCGGTTTGGAATAGATCCCCGTCGGTGGCCTCATTGGGCTATTTCCCGTTACAGCCAGTGCACCATAAAGGCCGTGGTATGTGCTATCCTGTCTGTGAAATGGTGCATATAAAAGATCCCTTGCTACTAATGGAAAAATGTAGCGGGTTTCCTGTTAGACTACGTGTCAGAATTACCAAATGTTTGACATCCAATAGCCGATGATTAATTAATCAATGTGCTCTCGTGGTGTCGTTAAACAAAACAAAGTATAAGAATTATAAGAAATAAACTTTCTGGAATGCCGGCGGGACGTTGCACAGTAGTAAAACGCTTGCCTGATGCACGGTCTGTCTGGGATCAATTCCCATCGATGACCCACTAGGCTATTTCTTGTTCCAGCCAGTTCACCACGACTGGTATACCAAAGGCTGTGGTATGTGCTATCCTATCTGTGGGATGGTGCATATAAAAGATTCCTTGTTACTAATGTAAAAATGTAGCGGGTTTCCTCTCTAAAACTATATATCAAAAATCAAGAACTGTTTGGCATCCAATAGCCGATGATTACTAAATCAATTTGCTCTAGTGGTGTCGTTAAAGCAAACGTTAACTTTATTTCTGGATTATTTACTCTTAAAGGCTATAAGACCAGTGTGACCCATTTATCCCATTACTTGTGCAAATAAAACAAACTAACTAGAATTTGTTTTGGAAATAGATGACATCAGATCGAGGACATTTCGTAAGCAGGGTTATAAATCAATAATTACTTGACACTTAAATGTTTAGGTATGCGATTCTTCCCCGCCTTTCGCCTCTATAACGATTAGTTTGAGGAGTCCAATTTTCCGGTCAACATTTGAAAGTGCTATGTGTCACGTACTCTCGATTTTTTTTACATTAAAAGGAAAGACTGATGGATATTTTAAAATAAAGACCTTGATTTTTATTTGTTATTATTTGACCTAAAATTCTTTTGATACTTCTTTGAACGCGGAATGATATCTGAGCTCATTCAGATTAAAAATATCAACCAGGCATGAAATTCACGGAATTACATTGACCTTTGATAAAGTGATATGAAAAGAAATAATTTGAAGTTGAACAGGATCAGTTACCATGTGTCTGTACTGTCTTTGGATAAATCTTGAAAGTTCCTGATATCCTTGAGTTTGTTCGTGTAAATTGCTTTGTAGTCAGAAGTGAACTGTTTAACCACTACAATCAGGATTCTGAAATATAATTTAACCCCACTTTTCTTGTTTTGAAACAAAAACATATTAAGGATATGTTCCATACATGTTCATCAATCACGACTTGTAAATATTCCCAAGTCAGACTTGCAAATTGATTCAAAGAAAAGAAACAAATTCTCACAAGGAAAGCAGACTAATACATTATTTTCCACCTAGTGTGAAGAGAATTACTGTCGTCAGGCTGACAACTGGGGTGTTTTGCAAATGATGCTTATATTTCATCTGCCCAATCTGAAGAAACCTCTGGTAAGTCATTAAGTGGTAACGATTAGATTGTGACACTTAGCAATCAGCATCATTTGTCGTCCTAACGCGTGCACAACGGTCAAGCCTTATTGGCCACTTCCGGGGTAGCCTCGTTTATGTTGTAATCGATTGTTCTGCAATGAAGATATCCAAAACTCGATATGCAAACTGCCAGTTGTAATTTCCTCAATAACGTGACAAATTGGGCAGTAACACGAGAAGGCGCGAACATACTACGTTCGGATTGTGTGAATCTATATACACTAACATTGTTTCATGCACGACGCTTTAACTGGAATTCCATACAATTGGTCCATTGCTGGGTCCATTGTTGTAATTTGTTCACAAAGTTGTCAAGGATGATGTATAATTTTCAATTGTAGACAACACATTTGTGAATAAACGTATTCGTATTTGTATATACAATTCCTTTGGGGCAATGTTTTGCTGACACATATTTGCGGAAATACTTGTTTTAATATAATGTCTGTTAGTTTAAACGGAAAGTCTGAGATGTTTCGAATAATATATTCTGTTTTAGGTTTTATGAATTTTTAATTGAAGAAAAAACAATTTGAATGTTAGAAAGAAGAGTATTGTAAGAATAGTTGAAAGAAAGGTTGAAAATAAAGCAATATGAATACTGATCGCAAGGTAACCAGGGGTAATGAACATTTAACTGTTAGGGTTTTGAAATCATAGATGTTATTAGGAACATTCTGGGACATTTCAAACCGGGTTTTGAAATTATAAATGTTATTAGGAACATTCCGGGACATTTCAAATCGGGTTTTGAAATCATAATTGTGGTTAGGAACATTCTGGGACATTTCAAATCGGGTTATGAAATCATAAATGTTATTAGGAACATTCTGGGACATTTCAAATCCGACTTTTCTATCATTTTAGAATTCAGACAAAACTAAGTCTGGAACTTGACGTTCACTGTCTTTGATTCAGAGCAGTCTGACACCTTCCATTTGTTAGGAACCGACCCAAGGGAAAAACACTGGCATTCAAGGTCTTCAGTCAATGCAGTCGATAGAACCAGCTGGCAATCGTCTCCGTCTGGGCATCGGACAGGCTTTTAACTGGATGGTTCTAGTGATATCATCAGTGTGATTATAATACGCCTTAGTCTTGTGCTTTAGGTGGTCTGGTTTGTAACAGCTTTACACTTCAATCTATATAGATATATCTGAGAAATTTGTTTTGTAAATAAGAGCATGCATAATTATAATACTTCCCCCAACTAAACAAATTACCACTACTACTACTACTGCTGCTGCTGCTGCTACTACTACTACTACTACTACTGCTGCTGCTGCTGCTGCTGCTGCTGCTGCTGCTGCTACTACTACTACTACTACTACTACTACTACTACTACCAATACTACTACTACTACTACTACCTACTGCTACTACCACTCTACTGCTACTACCACTCTACTGCTACTACCTACTACTACTGCTACTACCACTACTACTGCTACTACCACTACTGCTACTACCACTACTGCTACCACTCTACTGCTACTACCACTACTGCTACTACCACTACTGCTACTCTACTACCACTACTGCTACTACCACTACTGCTACTACCACTACTGCTACTACCACTACTGCTACTGCTACTACCACTCTACTGCTACTACCACTCTACTGCTACTACCACTACTGCTACTACCACTACTGCTACTACCACTCTACTGCTACTACCACTACTGCTACTACCACTCTACTGCTACTACCACTCTACTGCTACTACCACTACTGCTACTACCACTCTACTGCTACCACTCTACTGCTACTACCACTGCTACTACCACTCTACTGCTACTACTACTACCACTACTGCTACTACCACTACTGCTACTACCACTACTACTACTGCTACTACCACTCTACTGCTACTACCACTCTACTGCTACTACCACTACTGCTACTACCACTACTACTGCTACTACCACTGCTACTACCACTCTACTGCTACTACCACTCTACTGCTACTACCACTCTACTGCTACTACCACTACTGCTACTACCACTCTACTGCTACTACCACTGCTACTACCACTCTACTGCTACTACCACTACTGCTACTACCACTCTACTGCTACTACCACTACTGCTACTACCACTCTACTGCTACTACCACTCTACTGCTACTACCACTCTACTGCTACTGCTACTACCACTACTGCTACTACCACTCTACTGCTACTACCACTCTACTGCTACTACCACTCTACTGCTACTACCACTGCTACTACTACTCTACTGCTACTACCACTCTACTGCTACTACCACTACTGCTACTACCACTCTACTGCTACTACCACTACTGCTACTACCACTACTGCTACTACCACTCTACTGCTACTACCACTCTACTGCTACTACCACTACTGCTACTACCACTCTACTGCTACTACCACTACTGCTACTACCACTCTACTGCTACTACCACTCTACTGCTACTACCACTCTACTGCTACTACCACTACTGCTACCACTACTACTGCTACTACCACTACTGCTACTACCACTCTACTGCTACTACCACGGACACTACTGCTACTACTACTACTGCTACTACTACTGCTACTACCACTACTGCTACTACCACTACTACTGCTACTACCACTACTGCTACTACCACTACTGCTACTACCACTACTACTGCTACTACCACTACTGCTACTACCACTACTACTGCTACTACCACTACTGCTACTACCACTACTGCTACTACCACTACTGCTACTACCACTCTACTGCTACTACCACTACTGCTACTACCACTCTACTGCTACTACCACTCTACTGCTACTACCACTCTACTGCTACTACCACTACTGCTACTACCACTACTGCTACTACCACTCTACTGCTACTACCACTACTGCTACTACCACTCTACTGCTACTACCACTCTACTGCTACTACCACTACTGCTACTACCACTACTGCTACTACCACTCTACTGCTACTACCACTCTACTGCTACTACCACTCTACTGCTACTACCACTCTACTGCTACTACCACTCTACTGCTACTACCACTCTACTGCTACTACCACTACTGCTACTACCACTCTACTGCTACTACCACTACTGCTACTACCACTCTACTGCTACTACCACTCTACTGCTACTACCACTGCTACTACCACTACTGCTACTACCACTACTGCTACTACCACTCTACTGCTACTACCACTCTACTGCTACTACTACTACCACTACTGCTACTACCACTACTGCTACTACCACTCTACTGCTACTACCACTACTGCTACTACCACTCTACTGCTACTACCACTACTGCTACTACCACTACTGCTACTGCCACTACTGCTACTACCACTACTGCTACTACCACTACTGCTACTACCACTACTGCTACTACCACTCTACTGCTACTACCACTCTACTGCTACTACCACTACTGCTACTACCACTACTGCTACTACCACTCTACTGCTACTACCACTCTACTGCTACTACCACTCTACTGCTACTACCACTACTGCTACTACCACTACTGCTACTACCACTACTGCTACTACCACTCTACTGCTACTACCACTACTGCTACTACCACTCTACTGCTACTACCACTCTACTGCTACTACCACTACTGCTACTACCACTACTGCTACTACCACTACTGCTACTACCACTACTGCTACTACCACTACTGCTACTACTGCTACTACCACTACTGCTACTACCACTCTACTGCTACTACCACTCTACTGCTACTACCACTCTACTGCTACTACCACTCTACTGCTACTACCACTCTACTGCTACTACCACTACTGCTACTACTACTGCTACTACCACTACTGCTACTACCACTACTGCTACTACCACTCTACTGCTACTACCACTACTGCTACTACCACTACTGCTACTACCACTACTGCTACTACCACTACTGCTACTACCACTACTGCTACTACCACTCTACTGCTACTACCACTGCTACTACTACTACTACACTGCTACTGCTACTGCTACTACCACTCTACTGCTACTACCACTACTGCTACTACTACTGCTACTGCTACTACCACTCTACTACTACTGCTACTACACTACTGCTACTACCACTACTGCTACTACTACTACTACTGCTACTACCACTCTACTGCTACTACCACTGCTACTACCACTCTACTGCTACTACCACTACTACTGCTACTACTGCTACTACCACTACTGCTACTACCACTCTACTGCTACTACCACTACTGCTACTACCACTACTGCTACTACCACTACTGCTACTACCACTCTACTGCTACTACTGCTACTACCACTACTGCTACTACCACTACTGCTACTACCACTCTACTGCTACTACCACTACTGCTACTACCACTCTACTGCTACTACCACTACTGCTACTACCACTACTGCTACTACCACTCTACTGCTACTACCACTACTGCTACTACCACTACTACTGCTACTACCACTACTGCTACTACTACTGCTACTACTGCTACTGCTACCACTCTACTGCTACTACCACTCTACTGCTACTACCACTCTACTGCTACTACCACTCTACTGCTACTACCACTCTACTGCTACTACCACTCTACTGCTACTGCCACTACTGCTACTACCACTACTGCTACTACTCTACTGCTACTACCACTACTACTACTACTACCACTACTGCTACTACCACTCTACTGCTACTACCACTACCTACTACCACTACTGCTACTACCACTCTACTGCTACTACCACTCTACTGCTACTACTCTACTGCTACTACCACTACTGCTACTACCACTCTACTGCTACTACCACTCTACTGCTACTACCACTACTGCTACTACCACTCTACTGCTACTACCACTACTGCTACTACCACTACTACTGCTACTACCACTCTACTGCTACTACCACTCTACTGCTACTACCACTCTACTGCTACTACCACTACTGCTACTACCACTACTGCTACTACCACTACTGCTACTACCACTACTGCTACTACCACTACTGCTACTACCACTCTACTGCTACTACCACTACTGCTACTACCACTACTGCTACTACCACTCTACTGCTACTACCACTACTGCTACTACCACTCTACTGCTACTACCACTCTACTGCTACTACCACTACTGCTACTACCACTACTGCTACTACCACTACTGCTACTACCACTACTGCTACTACCACTACTGCTACTACCACTCTACTGCTACTACCACTCTACTGCTACTACCACTCTACTGCTACTACCACTACTACTGCTACTACCACTACTACTGCTACTACTACTGCTACTACCACTACTACTACCACTGCTACTACCACTCTACTGCTACTACCACTCTACTGCTACTACCACTACTGCTACTACCACTCTACTGCTACTACCACTACTGCTACTACCACTACTACTGCTACTACCACTCTACTGCTACTACCACTACTGCTACTACCACTCTACTGCTACTACCACTACTGCTACTACCACTCTACTGCTACTACCACTACTGCTACTACCACTCTACTGCTACTACCACTACTGCTACTACCACTACTGCTACTACCACTACTGCTACTACCACTACTGCTACTACCACTACTGCTACTACTACTGCTACTACCACTACTGCTACTACCACTCTACTGCTACTACCACTCTACTGCTACTACCACTACTGCTACTACTACTACCACTCTACTGCTACTACCACTCTACTGCTACCACTACTGCTACTACCACTCTACTGCTACTACCACTCTACTGCTACTACCACTACTGCTACTACCACTCTACTGCTACTACCACTCTACTGCTACTACCACTCTACTGCTACTACCACTACTGCTACTACCACTACTGCTACTACCACTCTACTGCTACTACCACTACTGCTACTGCTACTACTACTACTACTACTACTGCTACTACCACTACTACTGCTACTACCACTACTGCTACTACCACTCTACTGCTACTACCACTCTACTGCTACTACCACTCTACTGCTACTACCACTCTACTGCTACTACCACTCTACTGCTACTACCACTCTACTGCTACTACCACTACTACTGCTACTACCACTACTGCTACTACCACTCTACTGCTACTACCACTCTACTGCTACTACCACTCTACTACTACTACTACTACTACTACTACTGCTACTACCACTACTGCTACTACCACTACTGCTACTACTACCACTCTACTGCTACTACCACTCTACTGCTACTACCACTACTGCTACTACCACTACTGCTACTACCACTCTACTGCTACTACCACTACTACTGCTACTACTCTACTGCTACTACCACTCTACTGCTACTACCACTCTACTGCTACTACTCTACTGCTACTACCACTCTACTGCTACTACCACTCTACTGCTACTACCACTACTGCTACTACCACTACTGCTACTACCACTACTGCTACTACCACTCTACTGCTACTACTACTGCTACTACCTCTACTGCTACTACCACTCTACTGCTACTACCACTACTGCTACTACTACCACTACTACTGCTACTACCACCACTACTGCTACTACCACTCTACTGCTACTACCACTCTACTGCTACTACCACTCTACTGCTACTACCACTACTGCTACTACCACTACTGCTACTACCACTCTACTACTACCACTACTGCTACTACCACTCTACTGCTACTACCACTCTACTGCTACTACCACTCTACTGCTACTACTACTACTACTACTGCTACTACCACTCTACTGCTACTACCACTACTGCTACTACCACTCTACTGCTACTACCACTCTACTGCTACTACCACTCTACTGCTACTACCACTCTACTGCTACTACCACTCTACTGCTACTACCACTACTGCTACTACCACTACTGCTACTACCACTCTACTGCTACTACCACTCTACTGCTACTACCACTCTACTGCTACTACCACTCTACTGCTACTACCACTACTGCTACTACCACTCTACTGCTACTACCACTCTACTGCTACTACCACTACTGCTACTACCACTCTACTGCTACTACCACTACTGCTACTACCACTACTGCTACTACCACTACTGCTACTACCTCTACTGCTACTACCACTACTGCTACTACCACTCTACTGCTACTACCACTCTACTGCTACTACCACTCTACTGCTACTACCACTCTACTGCTACTACCACTCTACTGCTACTACCACTCTACTGCTACTACCACTACTGCTACTACCACTACTGCTACTACCACTCTACTGCTACTACCACTACTGCTACTACCACTCTACTGCTACTACCACTCTACTGCTACTACCACTACTGCTACTACCACTACTGCTACTACCACTCTACTGCTACTACCACTCTACTGCTACTACCACTACTGCTACTACCACTACTGCTACTACCACTCTACTGCTACTACCACTCTACTGCTACTACCACTCTACTGCTACTACCACTCTACTGCTACTAC
>NC_054702.1:51163239-51168239 GCF_016097555.1 Gigantopelta aegis
ACTACCACTCTACTGCTACTACCACTCTACTGCTACTACCACTCTACTGCTACTACCACTACTGCTACTACCACTACTGCTACTGCTACTGCTACTACCACTACTGCTACTACCACTCTACTGCTACTACCACTCTACTGCTACTACCACTCTACTGCTACTACCACTCTACTGCTACTACCACTCTACTGCTACTACCACTACTACTGCTACTACTACTGCTACTCTACTGCTACTACCACTACTGCTACTACCACTACTGCTACTACCACTCTACTGCTACTACCACTCTACTGCTACTACCACTACTGCTACTACCACTCTACTGCTACTACCACTCTACTGCTACTACCACTCTACTGCTACTACCACTCTACTGCTACTACCACTACTGCTACTACCACTACTACTGCTACTACCACCTACTGCTACTACCACTACTGCTACTACCACTCTACTGCTACTACCACTCTACTGCTACTACTACTACCACTACTACACTACTGCTACTACCCACTACTGCTACTACCACTCTACTGCTACTACCACTCTACTGCTACTACCACTACTGCTACTACCACTCTACTGCTACTACCACTCTACTGCTACTACCACTCTACTGCTACTACCACTACTGCTACTACCACACTACTGCTACTACCACTCTACTGCTACTACCACTACTGCTACTACCACTACTGCTACTACCACTACTGCTACTACCACTACTGCTACTACCACTACTGCTACTACCACTCTACTGCTACTACCACTACTGCTACTACCACTCTACTGCTACTACCACTCTACTGCTACTACCACTCTACTGCTACTACCACTCTACTGCTACTACCACTCTACTGCTACTACCACTACTGCTACTACTACTGCTACTACCACTACTGCTACTACCACTCTACTGCTACTGCTACTACCACTACTGCTACTACCACTCTACTGCTACTACCACTCTACTGCTACTACCACTCTACTGCTACTACCACTACTGCTACTACCACTACTGCTACTACCACTCTACTGCTACTACCACTACTACCTACTGCTACTACCACTCTACTGCTACTACCACTCTACTGCTACTACTACTACTACTGCTACTACCACTACTGCTACTACCACTCTACTGCTACTACCACTACTGCTACTGCTACTACCACTCTACTGCTACTACCTACTACTACTGCTACTACCACTCTACTGCTACTGCCTACCTCTACTGCTACTACCACTCTACTGCTACTACCACTACTGCTACTACCACTACTGCTACTACCACTCTACTGCTACTACCACTCTACCGCTACTACTACCACTACTGCTACTACCACTCTACTGCTACTACCACTACTGCTACTACCACTACTGCTATTGCCACTACTGCTACTACTACCACTACTACTGCTACTACCACTACTGCTACTACCACTACTGCTACTGCCACTACTGCTACTACCACTCTACTGCTACTACCACTGCTACTACACCACTACTGCTACTACCACTCTACTGCTACTGCTACTACTGCTACTACCTACTGCTGCTACTACCTACTACCACTACTGCTACTACCACTCTACTGCTACTACTGCTACTACTGCTACTACCACTGCTACTACCACTACTACTACTACCACTACTGCTACTACCACACTACTGCTACTACTACTACTGCTACTACCACTACTGCTACTACCACTACTGCTACCACTACTGCTACTACCACTACTGCTACTACCACTCTACTGCTACTACTGCTACTACCACTACTGCTACTACCACTCTACTGCTACTACCACTACTGCTGCTACTACTGCTACTACCACTCTACCACTGCTACTACCACTACTGCTACTACCACTACTGCTACTGCTACTACTACCACTACTGCTACTGCTACTGCTACTACCACTACTGCTACTACCACTCTACTGCTACTACCACTGCTACTACCTACTGCTACTACTACTACCACTCTACTGCTACTACCACTCTACTGCTACTACCACTACTGCTACTACCACTACTACTACTGCTACTACCACTACTGCTACTACCACTCTACTGCTACTACCACTACTGCTACTACCACTATACTGCTACTACAAATGCAAATATATGAGGTACACTATTGTAACGAGAGAGAAAAATAATCAGTTGAATGGATCCAATAGGTGGTTCGACCCTGCGACGGTGAAATCGAAACGATTCCATAAACTTTCGTCTACCAAATATCTTTTCTCGTCGGTCAAGACGATTACATTCCATCAAATTGTAATGAACCGTCAGTGTACAGTGCCAGTGTTCACACTGAGGTGGAGACTCCTTCAGAATAAATGAATGTGAAATGAAAAGAAAGTTCTTCGGTATATATGACTGATGCGAGCATGACCCACGACGATTTCATTCTCCATGCACTGCCTATAAGAGGACTGCCATTCACCCCTGACTGGCTAAGCAGAATGAAGCTTGTTCGCAATCGCACCGTTCCAATAATGTTGCCAAGTTAAAAAGATAAATTGGTTAATGCTGTGTTTAAGATTACACTGACCCTGACATGGTACTTTGTTGCTACGTCTGCCTTTGATTCCGCCCATGATTCCAGTATGGCTGGACAATCAACAAAATACAATGTCTTTATTGCCAATGCCAATATAATAAGACACAATCCAAATAGGGAGTGTTCCAGCTTCATATTCGTAATACGTGGAGTCACGAGAGTGAGATTGTAAAATAATATATTTGGATATCATATATAGAAATCCTTTTTTTTCGGGCATTATTGATTTCTCAGGTTTGTCATGGAAATTGTTGTATCCAATTGAAAACCTGTAGCACAAGCCACATAATTCCCATCCTTTGATCCATCCGTATAAAGAGAACTGTAATCACAGTACCTGTTTTGAATTACCATGAAGTGTTGTTTATGAATACCGTACCTTGATCCATCTGTATAAAGAGAACTGTAATCACGGTACCTGTTTTGAATTACCATGAAGTGTTGATTATGAATACCGTACCTTGATCCATCCGTATAAAGAGAACTGTAATCACGGTAGACTACCTGTTTTGAATTACCACGAAGTGTTGTTCATTAATAATGTAACTGGAACTGTGCGATCTTTGTTCAAATGCACAAGATCGAAATACAATTTGATACAGTATGATACACCAAGCCGGAAAACCAAATATGAATGAATTTCCAGAATGTCGGCTAACTCAATAATGAAAACGGTTAAAAACGCATAATGCGAAGACCAAATGTGCGAATCCCATTCGGCCTCCCATCAAACAACATATATTTACTATCAACGTATAGCGTTCGGTCTTGCATCAAACAACTTAATATAAATTATTTGTTATCAAATATCGTATTATGTGTAGGGTGTTTGGCAATGACTTAAATATATGGATGTGAAAGAAGAACTTGCAAAATGAATTAAATATGTATGATTTTTATCATTAAAGAAAATCAAGTAATGCTGACAATTAAGACTTGCAATTGTTTACTTATAGTATTTACATTCTGGCATCTCCACGAGTGTGGTCAACATTAAAATCTCCCATAATAATAAAAGGGGTATTGAGCTGGTCAAAAATATCATGTAGGCCTACATATTTAGGGTTCGAATTAAAATTGTTACGAGTTGGTAAATAAACTGAACAGTGTTATAGCTGTCACAGCTTGAAAACTATCTAATGTAACTTAACACTGCGAAATGTTTTCATTAACAATGGCGGCGTATAAAGATTTTAGTAATCACGAAATAACATAATTTTATATTGAATGTTGACATTCTTGTTATGTCAACTACAGTCTAATAAAAATTTTATACTTTACAGAAAGCATTACTGAACTAGCACACTTCTTTCTTTTGTTTCCTTCGTTCAAAAACAATGAGTACACAAAATACATTTTATGTGTTTGTTTGAACTGGAAAATGTATTAACGTGTCTAAAGCACTCAAAGAGTTCAATACTATTTATGTATCAAGTTTTGTAATAGAGGCATTAGCACGAAACCTTATTTGATCAGTGATGCATTTTTTTTCTCTTTTTATGTCAATGTTTATCTTCCCAGCAGCTTTAAAGAGGTTATTTCAAATTATCGAGTAAGCTTGTGTTATACGGTAATCTGGTGTCCCATCGCAAGATGATTTTAAAATCCGGTACGCTTGCTCTTCGTTAGATTGAATTGTGACAAACCCCAACACTGGTCTTCTTCGGTTGACTTCTCTGATCTGCGTAGCGTCATTATTCATTATCGACCAATCGTATTATACCTTTAATATGTTTGGGATTTTTAAATATAGAATACGGCGTCCAAATTCGTCGTGGACATGACCTGTTGGTTTATTTTAAAATGTAAAAGTTGAAGGCAGTGCAAAAGCAGATAGCAGATAACATATGGCATATTAGAATATCCATATATATGCTTAATGACAATAACTCTCTCCCTCTCTCTCTCTCTTTTCATTGCAAATAACGACAAACTATTAATGGATTGATGGATAATGTAATATGACATTAATGACTGGTATTCATGAGATACATTCTCTTAGAAACATGGCCAGTTACCATCAGTAATCGAGTTGCATTCGTAATCGAAAACTTCACCCCCCCCCCCCCCCCCCACCCCCATATCAAGGTCAGTATCTGGTGTGTCCACCATTGGCCCGTGAGCATACGTGAAGACGACGGGGAAAGGATTGGCACAAACATCTCAGATAAGCCACAGGAATGTTCCTCCACTCCTCCTGCAACACCTGTGCAAGCTCAGCAACGTTACGCGGTGGTGGCTGGCGGTGACGTACACGACGTCCCAACTCATCCCACATGTGTTCAATTGGGTTCAAATCCGGTGAAACGGCGGGCCAGTTCATAACGGTGATACCGGCTTGTTGCAGGAATGCTTGGGTAATTATTGCAGTATGTGGACGGGCATTGTCTTGTTTAAACAGAAGAGGATCTCCTGGTCTTCA
>NC_054702.1:51170739-51212175 GCF_016097555.1 Gigantopelta aegis
CAAGTGAAATACAACATATATGTGCATATCAAGTGGAAGGTGTGACATTATTCCAACAGCGGAGAATGTAACAAATACAAAAATGTATTCACAAAATACATTTAAGGACTCGCCCTATGTGCCATTTATAATTGCATCACGTTTTTTAAATACCTTACATAATTCATTAATATTATTGCCGTTTAGCAGCTGTAGTAAGTTTGCCATATTTGGGTGAACCCTATAATATATATATATATATATATATATATATATATATATATATATATATATATATATATATATATACTCTTCAAAAAAAGAAACGCATAACTGGTATATGTTAGGATTGGATTGCAAATTTATAGCATCATATCTTTGTAAAATTGAAACTTGTTAAACATGATCAGATCATCACTTGGAATGAAATCGTCTATCAAATCAACAGGATTATGCCACCGTATCAAGGTCACGGTCATGGACACTAATATCGAGTATGAGCCCCATGAGCAGCAATGACGGCTTGGCACCTCCTACGCATGGAATCAAATAATGCTTGAATCACAGGCTGGGGAATTGTAGCCCATGTTTGTTGCAAAGCCTGGAGCAGCTGGGGTAGCGTTTGTGGCGCAGGGTTACGTTGCCGTAAACGTCGATTTAGTGCATCCCACAGGTGCTCGATGGGGTTAAGATCAGGTGATCTTGAAGGCCATGGCATCACTCCGACATTGTATTGATTCAGGAAGTCTGTTGTTATACGTGCGCTATGTGGTCGTGCATTGTCGTGCTGGAAGATGACATTTTCTGCGTTCATGAAAGGTATGGCGTGACGCTGAAGAATTTCGTTGCAGTAACGTTGGACTGTTAGCTGACCTGGGACATGTACAAGGTCTGTTCTGCCAGTGTAAGTGATGGCCGCCCATACCATAACACTCCCCCCTCCATATCTGTCCACCTGCCGCACACAATTATTGGCATAACGCTCGTTACGTCGTCGGTAAACTCTAGCTCTGCCGTCGGCGCGTTGAAGCAAAAAACGCGACTCGTCGCTGAAAGCCACTCTTCGCCACTGCTGTCGACGCCATATCAGACAACGTCTGCACAATGTAAGCCGTAGACGCCTATGTTGCGCGGTTAAAATTATCCGTCTAGCTGATCTTCTAGCTGGGATATTGGCTTCACGTAAACGGGTGCTTACGGTCTGGTCCGAAATTCTTCGCATCCCAGGTATGGCAGAAGTTGATGATGAAGCAGTTAGGAATCTGTCACGTAAATGTCGTAGACGTATGTATCTGTGTTGCGCCGGTGTGGTAACTCTGGGACAACCGGATCTGGGGCGGTCACGTGACACTCCAGTTTGGTGATGACGGTGCCAAAGCCTAGATATTGTACTCTGAGATGTGTTGAAAAGACGTGCAACTGTTGATTGCGATTCCCCGGCATCCATCCGGCCAATTGCGTTGTTACGTTGTGGTTCTGTCAGCCTGGGCATAATTTTAACGTTAATTTCAACGTTACGTAGTGACACTATCGATAATGCGTGTGTGAATGTAACTCAATTTTCTGTCAAGGGAAAAACATATTTGCACGTGCTGACGTCAAATCATGCGTTTTGTCAGCTTCAGAATTGCATGATATCATATCCACTAGTATAGAATAAGAAAATACTAAAAATTCACTATTGTGTTATTTCAAAATTAATGTTATGAAAAATATGCTCTATGCGTTTCTTTTTTTTTGATACTTATATATACAAAGCTCTTAAATCTTTAGAGAAGGGGCAGCATAAAATAAAATGAAACCCATCTTCTACTTCACCCATTTGACACAAGATACATATTCTTTTAGACCTATCGGTGTTGTAATAGCGTCCAACCTCAATTGCTACACTATGTTAAGATAGCCTAAGCTTTGTTATATATTGTTTATATACAATTGGGAATGGCTTCATCAGATATTTCTGTAAATATATCTCTTCTACTAGGTATTTATAGAGATATGAACATTTAGTAGATGTCTGTAGTGTACTTGCAAGATCTTGTTTATCTTGATCAAAAAGTATCTGCCATATCATCGATAAATAAAAATCCATATTTGTTATTAAATCCCTGTATAACCATACCTCATGCAACCCTAAAGAAGATAACAATTGTTTAATATTAGTTGCCCAGTTATTTTGTTTTCCATAAATGGACTTAGTTCATTGTAAGCATTATACAATATACAAATTTTTTGGTATTCAATAATTTGAACCAGTATTTTACCATACGGAATTTACGTACCAATGAAAGCGGGTATCTTCCTAGTTCGAAATATATCATAATATTAGTGTTGATCTTTTAACTTTCAAAATATCCTTGCAATACTCAAGATGTAATTTTTCTACTACAGAGTCCGCTTTATTAAAACACCATATTTCACAACGATAATGCAAAATACTAGCAACGTAATAAAGAAAGAGTGCGCTTAAATTCAACATCAAGCTCCTAGTATTTCTCTTAAAAGCAAACATGGCTTTTCTTCTTTGATCAGTAATTAATTTAACCGCCTGACTAAATTTACCATTATAAATAAAACAGAGACCTAAATAAGTAAACTGGTCGATATTACCAAGTAAAACACCGTTATAATGCCACTTCTCATTTTCTGTTATAATGCCTCTATTTCTAAAAATAACTATCTTCGTTTTTGCAGTATTTAAACTTAGGCTCCACTTGGAATTATATTCATATAATGTGTTCAACATCTTTTGAAGCCATTCAACACTTCTGGCAAAAATAGCCATGTCGTCAGCGTACAATAAAAGAAATAAACTCAGGTCTTTAAGTTCATACTCAGGACAGGCATTCACAATAAATTCGTTTTCTAGATCATTAACATAGAATGAATACATACATACATACACACATACATACATACATACTTTAACACACGCACGCACGGACGCACGCACGGACGCACGCGCAAGCACAAATGCTACTGATTCAGACTGTAATAAGGTTGTGATGACTTCACAAAGATTTTGCAAGAGTTGTAATTATTGCATATTTAGAGAATAACTAACGAGTTACCAGGAATTGTGAATTATCTGTCCCGAGTGAATGAATGTTGTAAACTCGAGCCTTTGTGTAATAATTTCTTTATTATCCACATTATCGGATCCAAAACATTAGTTTTATGAATAACAAGCTAGGACCATGTCAAAACGTTTAAAATGTAACTAAAACGTCATTTTTGATAAGCGTTTACATTGAGGAAGCCACATATTTATTATACACATAGTTCAAGATATTCAGGGAAATATAATCAGTATGACCCGCGTGTGTCATAATGATTTCACGTGATCCACGAATGACGTAATTTTGTGAAGACACGTCATAACTTAATGTGGCTTCCTCAGTGTAAACGCTTATCAAAAATGACGTTTTAAGTTACGTTTTAAACGTTTTGACATGGTCCTAGCTTGTTATTCATAAACAATAATATTTTGGATCCGATAATGTGGATAAGAAACAAATTATTACACTCGCATGTGAATCGTACTGATTTTACGAAACTCTGGTCAGGATTTATGTATTACCCTCGCTCTTGCTCGGGTAATACAATACTCCTGACACTCGCTTCGTAAAATCAGTACGACACACAAACTCGTGTAATAATCTCTATGTACATAGCACGAGTACTCTGACGGTAAGAGAGGAAGACGGACATTTGGACAGATATCACGCTCTCTAACAGTCAGAGATCAATCTACATCAATATTGCGCAATCACTAATACCCTCGAGGGCAGTTCTTAGATTAAATTAATACCATAAAGTGATTTGAATTGAACTGAATTAACATCGCGAATATGTCTTGTGCAATCTTATTAATATGCATTAAGCAAACTAGGGAGGAACATGGGTGCCACGACCTCATCAGTTACATTCCCTTCCCGCAATGTGGGTGAACACTCAATATAAAATTCTCCCTAAGTCAGTGCCTAATGCGTTTCACCAAATATTATGGGCTGGATTTACAAAGCAATCCTTTGTCTTACACGCGGGTAACTAGTACTAACTATATACATTTACAATGCTTAAAAAGGAAGGAAGAAAATGTTTTATTTAACGACGCACTCAACACATTTTATTTACGGTTATATGGCGTCGGACATATGGTTAAGGACCACACAGATTTTGAGGGAGGAAACCCGCTGTCGCCACTTCGTGCACTACTCTTTTTGATTAGCAGCAGGGGATCTTTTCTATGCACCATCCCATAAACAGAATAGCACATACCACGGCCTTTGATGTACCAGTCGTGGTGCAGTGGCTGGAGCGAGAAATACCCACTGACGGGGATGGGTCCCAAACCGACCGCGCGTCGAGCAAGCGCTTTACACTGGGCTACGTCCCGCCCCTGCTTAAAAACCTGCGTGTAAAAAAAAAAAAAAACAGGTTTCGTAAATTTGGCTTTTGATGTTAATACGATAGTTACATCTTTCTACTCGTTCTGTTTTGAGAGTCAAAAACGATCGATATTAATAACTGTTAAATATTTGCACATACAGTTTTCAATACTGTTTGAATGGGACTCGTAAGACCAAAACATTTTTATATTGCTATTAGTTCCTTTGTGCATTCGTAATACCCACTTCCATTTTATTTGTTTAAATCCATGTAAAGACAACATTTATACTAAAGCATAGTAAATAAAAGTTCATACGTATGAGTCTGATAATATCGTTAACGGTTTTAACTGTTTATAGGCTACTCGCTATTCAAATATCATATTTATCATCTTTTTATAGTTATAGTTTGATTTGTTTAACACCACCACCATTAATCATTGGCTATTGGAAGGAAGGAAGGAAGGAAGGAAATGTTTTATTTAACGACGTACTCAACACATTGCATTTACGGTTATATGGCGTCAGACATATGGTTAAGGACCACACAGATGTTGAGAGAGGAAACTCGCTATCGCCACTTCATGGACTACTCTTTTCGATTAGCAGCAAGGGATCTTTTATATGCACCATTCCACAGACAAAACAGCAGATACCCCGACCTTTAATATACCAGTCGTGGTGCACTGGTATATGGACCCACCGATGGAGATCGAGCCTAGACTAACGGCGCATCAAGCGAGCGCTTTACCACTGGGCTATGTCCCGAGAAACGAGAAACCACTGCTGATAACATAAGCAACTCATGTTAATATGTAATCTGGGGTCAATGTATCAATCGCCAAATTAGTCAGTTGCTAATTTTTATGGGAAATGTCTATAACATTTAGTTTTTGGCTGATAAATTTCACTTAAAATAACCTCTTTTGAATAATATTCAAGGAAATATGTGTGCATGCATATACTTTACATGTCTGAAAATTGGCCAAATCCTGGGAAGTGGCAACAGGGTGGGTTTTTATATGCCCATTTGTTTTCTCACACATACCACACAATGTAAAAAAACAACACACACCTAAAACGGGCCTGTTTCGATCAAGTGAGAGAAATGGAAAAGGAGGAGAGAAATTAGGACGAGAAGACGAGAGAGGTCTAGATACACAGAAATAGGGTCTCCACGAGTACTCGAGTACTTGGGCACGGGCCGAGTCTAGAAAGACTCTAGTCCGTTCACAGGACTCGAGTAGGCCTACCCGTGCTAGGAATAGGACATGATATTAACCGTATGACATATTAATTAACGTGCCTATATCCAATTAAGGTTCAAGCACCGTGCAAGGAAGAGCATTCTCATTTAATTATATTGTTTATGTCATTTTATCATATGCTTGCATCCGGTTACATTATAGGGCTATGAGAATATGTGTAATGCAATAAAATGGCATGTTTAGTCATCACAGAGAGAGAGAGAGAGAGAGAGAGAGAGAGAGAGAGAGAGAGAGAGAGAGAGAGAGAGAGAGAGAGAGAGAGAGAAGAGAGAGATAGGGATAGAGAATTCCAGTTAGCAAAATTAAAAGTGGAACATGAGTTAAAGTTGAATACTGAAGAACTTTTTGAACGGGCCGCTAAGCAGCTAAATTGGCCGCAGTCTAAGTGGACATTGTTAGCCGTGTCTAAGTTTAAGGGGAAGGCTAGCGTAGCTTATAATTCAATGAGTGATGAGCGAGCAAGTCAGTACGACCTAGTTTAATCTGCAGTGTTGAGGGTTTATGAGTTACGACCTGAGGATTATAGTTTACGGTATAGCGAGTTAAAAAAAACCGCAGGGTCAGTCTTATAGTGAGTTCGTGGCTAAGAAGGCAGGGATGTTTGATAAATGGGTGGTTTCTTATCAGGTAGAGTCATATACCGAGTTACGGGAATTGTTGATCTTACAGGACATTAAACATGGATTACCAGTTAGCTTACGTATTCATTTTGAGGATCGTGATAAAGGAGGCAGGCATAGTGGCAGATGACTACGTGTTAATACACAAAGTTCAGGCAGTACAGGGTAGTTCTATACAACAGGGTGATAAGACGAAATTTCAGCCAGATTTTTCCCGGGAAAGTAACTATCGGGGAGAGTCATCTAGTTGGTCAGCTAGTCAGGCAAGGAATGCACCTGGTGGGCAAAGTAAGGATAAACCTGTATTATCAGCCAATGCACGAACTTTTCGTCCACATTGCAGTTACTGTAAAAAGGATAACCATCTTGTCGGGGACTGTTTTAAAAGGAAACTCGATAATGCGCAAGTGGTCGGTTTAGTGAGGTCAGCTCCGTTAGCGAGAGAGTTAATGGTTAGTCCCATGGCAGAGAAAGTAAACCCGTATGTGTCCACTGGTATGGTTTGTGATGTCAAACAAGAGTTGAGTCCTAAGGCAATATCAATCTATCGAGATACAGGGTGTAGCCAGACGCTTATAACGTCAGAGTGTTTAGCTGGTATGGAGAATTCAGATACAGGACGTAGTTTGGCCTTAACCTCGGTTACTGGGGAAAATATGGGTTGTCCGGTTACATAACGTTTTCTTGTGTTCGAAATTTGTGACGGGACCAGTCGTTATGGGTGTTGTGAAGGACTTGCCTTTTGAAAACATAGGAGTTTTGTTGGGTAACAATTTGACTAGTCAGTGTTGCCAGCCGCAAGGTGACAATTTGTTAATTGAAGACAGCCCTTTACCAATAGAAGAGTGTGAGGTTGATGAGATTAGTTATCCTGCGTGTGTAATGACTAGGGCTATGGCCAGAAGGGTAGCACGAGACCCAGAGGAAAATTGTGATTTGTTTGATACGTGTGTGGGCCATAAAATTGGAGTGGATGAGGTTATCAGAAAAATGGTAGATAAGTCAACTGAGGAACTAAATGTGGTGGAACCTATTGATCTCCCGCAGAGGGGAAATGAACCAGTTGTGTTTGATAGAGGGGACTTACCTTGTAATAGACAAGAGTTAATCCTAGAGCAGGGGGATGATCCAAATTTGTTGGCAGCTCGCACTACATTGTTAACTGAGAGTGAGATGGAGGATCAGATGTCAGGTTATTATATGGACAAGGGAGTATTAATGAATAAGAGTTTGGAGAAGGTTGTGCCTGATAGTGAGGAATGTGTGACAAGATGTAGAATTGTGGTGCCCTCTAAGTACCGTCCGTCATTGTTATTGTTAGCACATGAGGACGTGTTTGCTGGCCACTTAGGGCGGAATAAGACTCATAGTAAACTTGCCTCAGAGTTTTATTGGAAGGGAATGTCAGTAAGCATTGTATGTCATGTCATGTGTGTCAGGTTGTGGGGAAATAAGCTAATCCCTCCATATCCCCTGCAGAAGGTTCCCATAGTTGGGGAAGCCTTTTCAAAAGTATTGATAGATGTCGTGGGGCCATTACCAAAAACGCGTTCAGGCAACCAATTCTTATTGACAATTATGTGCTTAACTACGCGTTTTCCAGAGGCGATTCCCTTAAGGAAGGTTACTGCATCTGTTGTAGCTAGTGCGCTGCTTAAATACTTCACGTATACGGGTTTACCAGGGGAAATTCAAAGCGACCGGGGTACGAACTTCATGAGCAAGTTGATCCAGCAAGTACTGTCTATGTTAGATATACGACAGATTCGTTCTGCTGCATTCCACCCTGAGAGCCAGGGCGCAATAGAACGTTTCCTCCAGAGCATGAAAAGTATGCTCCGCTGCCATTGTTTCGACAATGGTACTGACTGGGACCAGTCAATTCCTTTCGTGTTGTTCGCAGCACGGGATGCAAAGCAAGAATCCTTAGGATTCACCCCGAGTTGGTATATGGGCATTCAGCCCGAGGCCCTCTCAAATTGGTAAAAGATAGTTGGTTAGACAAGGATAATGCCGAAAACCTGCTGATTTATGTAGGGAGAGTTAGAGATAGGTTGTGGCAGGCGACCGAACTAGCTAGGAAGCATCTGAGCTATGCTCAGAGCAAAATAAAATCAGTGTTTGATAGGAAGGCTAGGAGTCGGGAATTTAAACCAGGGGATAAAGTGCTGCTGTACCTTCCGATTAAACGGGGTTCATTACAGAACCAGTATTTCGGGCCATATGTTGTGCACAAACGGGTTAATGAGACAGGGTATGTGATAAACAATTCTGATAGGTTTAGGAAAAGTAGGTATTGTCACATCAATTTGCTAAAAGGTTATTTTGACAGACTGCCGATAGTTCCAGTGTTACCTGTCCAAATTGAGAGTCACTCAATTTCCTGTGATGACATCAAGACTGCAGAGATCAAGTTAACCAACAGCCAGATTTTAGCAGACTTGAGTTCTTATCTACAGCACATTGACAGCCCCCAGCGAGCAAAGTT
This sequence comes from Gigantopelta aegis, assembly GCF_016097555.1. Lineage (NCBI taxonomy): Eukaryota > Metazoa > Mollusca > Gastropoda > Neomphalida > Peltospiridae > Gigantopelta > Gigantopelta aegis. The sequence goes on from NC_054702.1 coordinate 51,179,486, forward strand.
GACTACGTTGATACAAGACAATGTTTCCATTTGTCAGGACTTTCCAACGGTTACCGATACCTTAATCCAGGATGTGCGCTTGGAACCCAACGCTACACCGATTCGACAGCATGCCTATCGGATAAACCCTGTAAAACGTGCGGCACTGAAAAAGGAGATAGACATTCTGGAACCATCAAACAGTCAGTGGGCATCAGCTGTTATACTGATTCAAAAGGGAGATAACAGTTTTCGGGTGTGTGCTGACCTACGTCGTGTGAATCAACTCATCAAGGCAGATGCCTATCCTCTACCCCGCCTTGACGATTGCATCGACCGAGTTGGACACGTTCAATACATCACCAAATTGGACCTATTGAAGGGTTTTTATGCCATTCCGTTAACGGAAAAAGCTAAGGACATTCTGGCAATCATCACACCTGACGGCTTCTTCCAATTTCGAGTGATGCCGTTTGGTTTGAAGACTGCCCCTGCTGCCTTTCAGAGGATGATGAACCGTGTGTTATCAGACTTAGAAAACGTCAGTGTGTATCTGCACGATGTGGTGTTAGCCATCGACACTTGGGATGAACATTTAACTGGTTTACAACAAATATTCAGTCGCCTACAGAAAGCTAACTTGACTGTGAACCTGGGCAAATGTGAATTCGTGAAAGCTTCAGTGACCTACTTAGGTCATACTGTCGGACATGGTTGCGTCGCCCCACTGCAGGTCAAGATACTAAGCATCAGCCAGTATCCTGCACCGACCAACCGTCGTGAAGTTCGCCGGTTTCTTGGTATGGCCGGTTATTATCGTCGTTTCTGTGCTAAATTTGCGACGGTAGCTGCCCCCATCACATCGCTGCTAAAGAAGGAAACGAAGTTCCAGTGGTCAGATGAATGCGAGAAGTCATTCAACCGTCTTAAGCAGATGCTCTCCTCGTCTCCCGTGATGGCAGCACCAGACTACCGAATGCCTTTCAAGCTGGCTGTGGATGCCAGTGACGTGGGAGCTGGAGCTGTGCTGTTCCAAGAAGACGAAAATGGACTGGACCATCCTGTAAGTTTCTTCTCCAAAAAATTTAACAAACACCAGGTGAACTATTCCACTATAGAGAAGGAAGCTTTGGCCATGGTACAAGCTCTGAAGCATTTTCAGATCTACGTGAAATCGGCATTGCATCAAGTGGTTGTCTTTACGGACCATAATCCGCTTACTTTCATGAATGCCACCAACCAGAGAGTTTTGAGATGGAGTCTTCTTCTGCAGGAATTCCCAATTACCACTGAACATATCAAGGACACATCCAATGTAATCGCTGATGCCCTGTCCCGAAGTTGAACGTTGTGATAATGTGTTGACGTTCTTGATCTCTGTTTTTGTTTTTATATATTTTATTGTATACCAGGGACTCAGAGACTCAGTGTGATTACTGGTAGTCACCTTATTACTATGTGTTATAAATGCCCGGATGCGTCGGTTAACGCACATTTTGTTTTGTTTAAATGTAGTATATTTCCCTATTCCTAGAGTAGTGGAAATATCCTTTTTGAGGTGGGTGTGTGTGACAGAACATGCTCTTATCTTTTCGCCTGTGGCGATGTTAATTGTTTTAGAGGGCCGTGTGCAGCTTGGTTACGTAATACCCCCGCGCGACGGTGGTAGAGCTGCGTTCCAATATGCACTTAGACCAGATGTGGAGGCCATGTGACCAGTAGTTAGGTAATAACTCCGGTAGTGCGGTTTACGACCTGGGTATTCCTAGCGAACTGGCGACAGTAAGTCTGGCCATCTAAGAAAATATACCGTCTCTGGGAGTTGTGGAAATATTACATGATAGGTGAGGTACCGCGTTGTGTCCCCAGGCGATATTCGCTGTCTCTGAGAATTTTGAATAAATAGCTAGGGTTTTAGATATATCGGGGAGAAACATTGGAAGGCTCCTGGGGAACGTAGTCCGACTGGACTGGTAAATATATTTTTCTGCTCTGTTGTATAACCTTGATGTGATTGATGTGACTTTAAATATTTTAATACTGTATTGTACCAATATTCTTTAGACAGTGTCTCCAGTAATCTGACGAAGTAAATTGTAGGCTTCACTGTTCTAATATTATTATACGAGTATTTGGTAAGATAAAGCTTATCCGGTCATCCTAGAGGACCTAGGTAAACTGTAGGTTATTGTCTTTATTGTGATATGCACCAGTATTAATTCTGTATTACAAGGTTACTGAATGAGTATTTAAGGGTTAATTAAAAATTAACCAGTTAGGAATAGAGTTGTAATTCCTTTATTAATTAAGTTCCCCGTGTGTGGGTTGTATCACGGTGAAGCGATTAGAATATTGTGTAGACTAGACACCGAGTGCTTAACTAATTAAGTGATTAGTTCTGGGTTGTTAATATATTATTGTTGTTAATTAACTACTGCGGCAAGTAATTTGTCAGCGTAGTGTTAATGCAGATTCCAAAGTGTATTGTGTTTTGTTGTGTTTTCTAGTGAACTAAACGTGCTATATATATATATATATATATATATATATATATATATATATATATATATATATATATATATATATATATATATATATATAAGATCTTATCTCTGATTAAACCTAGAGCCGAGCCACTCGGGTATTAGACTGCCCGATACAAAGAGATCTAATAGATATACAGTTAGGAGAGATATTTGGATAATCGTGTTTTATTCAGTTACGGGTATTATAGGATCCCCGTGACATATATATATATATATATATATATATATATACATATATATATATATATATATATATATATATATATATATGTACTGAAGGCCAAAAGAAACTTTACCATTTTCAATTTGGAATTGAAGAAAAAATGAATTGTTTTTAAAAAGTAACTCAATCCAAAACGCATAGCCCAAACACGACAATAATGTATGCAGAAAAGTATACCCGCCCACTGCACGTTTTGGGTGGGACACACAGAAAAGTGAAAAACTTGTGCACTATGAACAACAGCAATTGCACGTGCAATAAGGGTATACAAACGGTTTAGACGGCATGTCAGACATCCACACAGATAAAAAAAAACCCACCATAGGAATGCCACGACTGACACCAGAACAACGCGAGAGAGCCCTGGGTATGATACAGATGGGAGCCACTCATACCCACATCGCCAGAACCTTCGGTTGTTCCCGTGTTACTGTTACAAACTTGATGCAACGCTACAGGCAAACAGGGCAGACATCAGACAGGCCAAGAACAGGCAGACCCAGGGTGACCTCGCCCCGTGATGACCGGTACTTGCGTACCTTGCATCTACAAAATCGCTTCCTGACAGTGACGTCATCAGCAATGAATGCCTTAGGTCACAGGGTTAGTAGACAGACAGTGGCCAGGCGACTCAGGACTCATGGTATCTGTGCACAGGAAAGGACACCATTGGTCATCGTTCACGGAAAGTTGACAGCTCAACGTTACAGGTATGACATTCTTCGTCCAACTGCAATACCATTTCTCCAACGGCAGCCACGTGGTGTCATTTTTCAGCAAGACAACGCCAGACCTCATACAGCCAGAATCGTACAGAACCGTAGAGCCAACAACGTAAACGTACTGCCGTGGCCTGCACGCTCCCCAGACATGTCCCCCATATAACACCTCTGGGATGTTTTGGATCGCCGTGTTCGACAACGACCACACCCTCCAGCCAACCAACAGGAACTGATCCAGGCCCTTCAAGAAGAATGTCAACGCGTCCCATGTGACCTCATCAGACGACTGATTTTTTCTATGCGTCGGAGAATTATTGCTTGTATTGGGGCAAGGGGTGGTCACATATATATATATATATATATATATATATATATATATATATATGTATATATGTATATGTGTGTGTGTGTGTGTGTGTGTGTGTGTGTGTGTGTGTGTGTGTGTGTGTATAGTATTAAATCGTTTTGAGTGATTGGGGGTGGGGGGGGGGGGGTGGGTGATTGGGGCTTGGGTTGGTCCGAATCGGACTCGTAGAAAAAGTGGTGATACCTTTAAAATGTGCTCTAGCACCTGGGCCTACCTCTCAACACCTGCTCCTTCCTTTTTAAATTCCTGTCGGAAATCACCGCGTACAGTCTCAGGAAAAAAACGTTTTCTACAGAGAAAGGTTTACTATTTATTTTTTTTTTTTTTTTAATAGTATGAACTACAATAAATAAGTAAACAACTTTAGCACTTTTAAATAAGTTATGCTTATGAGAGTTACGAAGATCACAGGTGCGTTTGTTCGATGGAGGAGCTGCGCATAAAAAAAGAAAGAAAGAAAAAAAAATGGGACGTTCAAATTAAAGTTTTGTTTTTGACAGTTTACGAATATAAATATTTTGGTGATTTGACTATTTATTGGACACTATGACTCGCGGGAAAGCCATAGATCGTAATCGCCTTATAGAGGTAGACTCGTATTTTAGTTTTCCGTCACAAGTCCTTTTGTAGATTAATAGGTCTGTAAATGTCGACAACGCTATCGCACGTGATCGTACACTTGGCCTACCGATTTTGCATTGATATAAGCACGCATAGGTTTTGTTCCCTCAGGATTTTTAAAAAAAAATGTATTTAAAAGTTCCCTTTTCGTCTAGCTGGAGAAACCCCGAAAAGAGTTCGATCCGTACCCCTCTATATCAAAGGCTCTGAAGACTAACTCTAACCCTATCTCTAAAACTACCCTAACTATTGAAAGGGGGGTACAGGTCGAACTCGTGCCGAAACCCCATCAAGGATGGATAATGTCACATACTACACATGGTATCATACTTTCAGGGCTGTAGCTAGGATATTTTGTTGGGGTGGGGTGGGTGTGCGGGGCAACTGAGTAGTTAATAGTCTAAACCTCCTTTTCTTTAAGTTTCAATAATACTTTCTGAATTTTATGTCTGTTCTTGTGTCTAGGAATTTCGAGGGTTTGGAGATTGGTAGCATTAATAGGCCCCTACCACCAGTCCAGGGGCAAACTGTCACATAGCATCATACTTTGTCGGTCCTCTAGTCTAGGAATTTCGAGGGGTTGGAGATTGGTTGCATTAATACCATTAGGCTAGTTCAGGGCCAATTGTCAACATATAATCTCACGTGGGAATTTAATGAAGAAACCACAATTCCTCAAAATACAGTAAAACAGTGTAGGCCTAAATATATGAACATATATGTAAAATACATAATTTTTGGTGATATGACCTTGACCTTGAAATATGACCGTGAAAATATTTGGGAAGAAATGGTATAAAGCTTTTCAGATTGCTACTGTAATAAGCTTTAAAATGAGATATGTTGCTATCTTTCTTCATTCATTAAAACGTGTAGAACTGGCCCATAGTGCTTCACATCTGAGGTGAGTGAACATGCATGCATGCTCAAATACACCTTAATTTCATGTCGGGAGCGTTTTTTGTAGTCCACTTGAAATATGGTAACAGTGTGCCTTCTGCTGGTTGTTTGAATAGAAGCTGCTTTAACCCCAGCTGACCACAATTTATTTGATACATCCTTGAGTTATTATGTAAGTTTGGATCATTTACCTTTAAGTTTATGTTTATGCTATCTAAAACCTATTTTTTGTCAATGTACATCCTATACTCAACTTGTTTTCTCTAGAATGCTAATCACTCACCTAGAGTTTATAAAATTAGGTGAGTGAGTTATTAATCGCCTGATATTTTCAAATGTGAAGGACTGCATAGGGAGACCAGTTTTGGTTGGCATAATTGGCAGCCAATTCTAAAATATACCCAGGTTTAAAACAGACAGTTGTTATTTAAACAGGTACCTTTTTTAAAATACTATTCAGGGCATAAAATTTGAATTTTTCAGACAACCAATATGTTGTTATAGTGTTTACACGAACGATATTCTTCAATAGTTCACATAAAAATTAAAAGGTTAATGGGCAACAATATTCAAACGATAATCTAAGATGCGCGATTTTCGTAGCTTTTCTCCTATCATAAATACGAAAATATACGTTTTGTGTGATAGGACTAACTTGAAAGCTTCCTTACAAAAATAAAAATTAGGTTTGTTTGTCCTAATCTGACGGACCCATGAAAATATTTGGGTAAGGCGCCATACCCGTTTTACCCTCTGGCAGAAACCCTGTAGGTATTTCTGTGTTTCAAATGAACACTAAACTGATTGCTACCAAGCAAAGTTATCAATTAAATTAGCAAGCTGTTCCTGATTATTGAAGTCATGTGATTGGTTGTCATGCATGTTAATCACATGATTGTCATTGGAAGGGAAACAGCTCTTAATTTAGGTATATTTATTCTGAGTATTATGCTTCTTTTGAATTTAAAATCATGCAAATTTGTTTGTGGCAGTGTTGATAAATATGACTGTCTGGATGAAATCTTGTTAGGTGCCCAAAACCTTGTCATGTGTGATGGGAGATGACAGTGACTGGCTGAAGGTTTGAATAATGTGTTGTTTGTTATTCTGAGCATGAAATGTTGTGGCTGTTGTTTTTGTTATTATTGTTGTTTATTCTGACCCTGTGAAATTATGAAAATTATCTTTTCTGCTATGTGTTTTGTTTCAGAAGACGAATCAAGAAGAAATGCTAGAGACGATAGCATATCCCTTGCAGATGAATGCTGGAAAGAGGGAAACTACCAAAGAAAAAATTTCAAAGAGAATCATCAAATGTTTTTTTACCATATGCAGTGTCATACTTTTTGTTTGTACATGGATTGTTTTAAATATACAGTTTTAACGTATATTTATGTTGCACTAGAGTTGGATGTTAAAAAGTTTGTTTTTTGTCTGATACCACTCGGGCTTTCTGCCAGAAAATAATTTGAGGGTACACCAGGGTACATAATAAAATGAAATGGATCACATGTACCCTTATTATCCATATTGTACTTGTTTTTCTGTTCCTGGTCCAAATAGTGTCCCATGACTATATAGTACATCAAATTCCATTGTGTGCGCTGTCTTACCATATTTTGGAATGCTTTATTTAATGATGCACTCAATGCATTTTAATTATGGTTAAGGACTGCTACACAGTAGTCTACTCTTTCTGATTAGCAGCAAGAGATCTTTTATATACCACAAACAGGATAGTACATACCACAGCCTTTGTTACACCAGTTGTGGAGTAGTGGCTTATGTTCTAAACCAAATAGCTATATATAGTTTAAAATTTTCCTATAATCCGTCCCATCTTCCAATATTTTTTTTTTTTGTAAATAATTTCAGTTTTGGTTGACGTAAAAAGAAAAGTAAAAGTGTTTTGAAATTAAAAAATTTTAAAATTATTTTTGGGTCCAATTTACAAAACAGTCAGCTCAAAAATAAATAACTTATAGTCATTTCCATAGCATAAAAAAGGTGCTCCCTGTGGGATGGACAATTGGGTTTCTTTAAACAAACATTTCTTTCCTTTCAGCACTCAAATTAAGGCTGTGTCATATTTTATTCCCAGTTTTAAAGTCCATTAATATTCCCAATCAGATCATAAAAATGCCCCATCTTATATTATACATAAAGGAAAGGAATATTAATTTTATTTAACGACACATGAACATATTTTTAACCATTGGCATTTGGTGTCTATATATATTTATTTCGATACTTGGTCCATAGAATGTGGAAACCTGTATTGTAACAGCTAGGTTATATAATTATGTATAAATTACAACTGTCTGATTGAAACTTGTCAGATTGTTGCTCAGGTTCATACATTCAAGGTGTTAACTATATGGAGAATTCATCATGTTTGTAAATGTATCTCTTCTGTTACTTCCAAATTTACACACAGGTCTTGAAACAGGCATGAAAACTTGTCAAACTTTGTAGTGGTGTAAAACTTTGTGGTGGTGACATAGTATGTGCTGTCCTGTCATTGGGAAGATGAATATGAAATATCTCTTGCTGCTAATGGAAAAGTTTATCGAGATTCCACTAAGATGTGTCAAATATTACCAAATGTTTGATATTCAATAGCTGATGATGAATAAATTAATGACATGCTCTAGAGGTGTCATTGAACAAACTTTAACTTGTAGTGGTGATGGGTAATTTGCATCCGTGAACCAGCTCCAATACAGATTAAGTTCAAAGATCAGTATATATACTCATGGGCGTACATAGGATTTTGAAAAGGGGAGTTCCAAAATAGATTGCAGAGATATTGGGCATATATTTCTATGTTGAGTTTTGAAAAGGAGGGTTCCAAAATAGATTGCAGAGATATTGGGCATATATTTCTATGTTGAGTAAATATAATAATGTCCGATATTAATGTCAGATATATTAAATTATTAAAAAAGGGATTTCGGGGGAGGGGTTCGGTCGAACCCATCGAAACCTCTCCCCCCCCCCCATGTACGCCCATGATACTTGCCTCCAAAAGAAATTTTACAAGCCTTGAAATTGTATTATAGAAATCCAAAAACCGATACAGTACGTTGGATATGAAAGTATCATGAAGTTCAACATCTAAACATCACAATGCACTTCGTGATACAAACAAAGTGTTTGTAAGGTGGTTTCTAAATTTTTTGTTTTCGATTGGTAAAAAAATTTATCAAATTATTAAGATTTTATGTACCGGTATGTAAAGTTTCTTTTGGACATCAGTATATAGAGGCAGAGGAAATGTAAAGATACTACACTGACTTCTCTCCCACTTTCTCTCTCTCCTTTAACATTAATTTTTATTTGAGTTTATTTTTGTACATATATCCAACTGATGTCCTGGGCACATACCTCAGCTATCTTTACTTTTCGGAGTGGGGGGCATCATGGGGGACAGGCCCTTTCAATTCTGAAGATTATGCATTGGCCTCCTCCCCCCCCCCCCCCACCCCCCACCCTTATTGAAATTACTATGTAGCTGCATTCTTACCATCTTGCATGAGCTGCTGACAATATGTGGGTTTTTTCATTGTAGTTGATTGGTGCAGTGTCCATTTGCATTGGAATATGGCCTCTGGTGGATAAAAAACCCATGGTCGTTCTTGCAACGGCACCATCAGATCATGAGTTCCAGCTTGGCGCCTCAGTGGGTCTTTTAACTGCAGCCATAACGCTGATATCCTGTGGAAGTATTCTCATCTTAATGGGATTCGTTGGCTGCTGTGGGGTCTATTTGGAGATCAAGTGGTTACTCTGTTTAGTAAGTTGTCACTTAGTAATTAATATATTTGAAGGTGGGCATCACTAATGGGGAAAAGAATATTTGTAGAGATTCCTAGCTTTTAAGTAGTAGGGTCAGGGACATTTTAAAAATCTGGAAACGGAAACATGGAGTCTTTCGCAGCTAGATAAAAGAGGCACATTTAAGCTAATTAAGGCTGGCACCTTTTTCTTATTTTTCTGGCATGCATCTACCCCTACTAGGTTTGACCCTGGTAGGGTAGTGGCACTGAATTGAGAAGGAATAGGATGTAGTTTAGTGATAGAGACCTCATCTGATCGATCTACTGTATGTTGTTAGATTAATCTCATACTGTGAACCCTTTGGCTTGAATCTTTTGTTCCAAGGTGGGATGTAGGTCTGTGGTAGATCACTTGCTTGAGGTGGCTATTGGTCTACAGGCTGGTAGGTACTGGGTTCAGATCCCAGTCGAGGCATGGGATTTTTAATCCAGATACCGACTCCAAACCCTGAGGCTCAATGGGTAGGTGTAAACAGGGTTCGTATGTGTTTTGGAAAGTCTTGGAAAGTTTTGGAAATTCGTCAGTGTTTTCCAGGACCTTAAAAGTTTTAAAAATCAGGTTTTGTTACCTTGGCTATGGAAAAATTATGGAAAATTATGTCCTTGCCGTAAATAAAATGTATGAAAAACTGGTTTGTTTCACCAATATTTAGCCCCGACCCAACACCCCGTTTTAGCCAATATAATGAGGTGTAGTTATAGTCTAGCCAACGAAAATGGTTCCGTTTTGGTAGTGGTTCCATTTTAGCCTGATCCCGAAAGATTAACTCAGGCTATCTGCGCTTGCGCTTGTGCAGATCGTCACGAGTGAGGTGCCGTTATAGCCTAGCCAACGAAAATGGTTCCGGTTTGGTAGTGGTTCCGTTTTAGCCTGATCCCGAAAGATTAATTCAGGCTATCTGCGCTTGCGCTTGCGCAGAACATCACGAGTTTGCCGCAAGTTTGATGTATCTATGATTTAAATGACCATTGCACCTATCGGCTCCATTTAAAATGCCTGGAAAGTGTGTGTTCAGTAACCTGTGGTTAACAAAGGAACTGTACAACGATTGGCTCGCGAAAGCAGGTCAAGATGGAGCAGATCCTGATCGTCGTAGAGCGCGATGTACGTTGTGTTTAAAAACATTTGATATCGGAAATATGGGTGAGGCCGGAGTCGTCAGTCACCTGAATGGGAAGAAGCATCGGGATTTGGCTGCCAAGAAACCTTCACTAGTCGCACCAAACACGAGGATTGTTCACTTCTTCAATCCTGAAACAGCCAAACCAGGCTCCAGCAAATCCAATGCCGAGAGCGAGATGCCAGCAGCTTCAGAGACAGAACAGCGACAGGTAGGCTGTAATATTCTTGTGGGAAGACTTCTGAATTCCCAGGCCCCCCCCCCCGCCCTTTCTATTATGTACAAAATAAATGTATTTACTTTTATATTAATTTTAGGGTTAAGGTTAGGGGCCATTCAACTATTATGTAACGCTTAGGGAGTGGGGGTGTAATTAAAGTCCAAGTGGTATGTGGCATTACAAAGGGGTGTGTGGAGGGAGGTGTATTGAACAGCGTTACATAACACAATTTAGTTTTCCCGAAATTTTCCGGACTATATCGCACCCCTGGGTTTTTTTTCTAAACATTTTAGAGGATCCATTCATATTATAAGAAGCATCGTTTTACAAGCCGCACGTTACTTTCAAGTATTGACGGTCCAGTGGCCAAACGTGTATCCGGTTTTTTAGCGACTTTTCCTGGGTTCATTGTTCGTTAATAGACTTGTTCTTGTTTATAATAGCTATATTCTTAAGGAACTTGTAATGTATATATTTAACTCATTAACTAAACCTACTATTTACGATTACACTTGTCGTTTGTTTGTTCTTGGAATTTGAGACAGAAATAAACCAGGCTTAGAGTTGGAAAACAAATGTAGGTCAAATACCACGTGTGATCTGCTGGTTGAGTGTAAAAGATTTCCTTGCTGACTTTTGATGTTCACTTGGTTGTGTTAAATTATTCTGTACTGGTAATACGTAATTCCAAACAAAGAGTACTGGTACAATTTATTGTTCCCATATTCAGTAATCCTGTGAAAAAATGTGTGCGTTTAAAACAAGCAGTCTGTAAAACCACCGCGAACAACTAAGATGCTCTTATCGGTGTCACATGACGTCTTGCATGCCCCAGTTACGCGGGAGGCGCGTAGTGCTAAAAACAACTGTATTTCGTTTCCGGTATTCCATTTTTTAAAAATCTGTTTAATTATCAACAATAGGTGATACTTGTTGCAAACTTCTATCAGACTGGCAGAGTAGACTTGTTGTGATAGCGCTAAGTGATCAGTATAATTGATTACAACACTGATAAGTGTATATCGTTGCATTGTCGTACTTTTGGTATCAACATGCACACGGTGACACGCCACATGATTATATTTAATGCAACGACAATCAGCTGTTCCAACCAGTTCAAGTTTCTGAATGCAATAACACATCCTACTTACAGAAGCGGCTTATACATTATTTGAAATTGAAAATAAAATTCATATATAAAGCGCACCGTTATATAAACCGCCCCCTCCGATATGAAAAAAAAGTAGAGGGTTATAGTCTGAAAAATACGTTAATGTAGGTTTTTAGAGGTAAATGTAAACCCAACACAATTATAAATCCCGCTGAAATGCTTTAATACACCAGACATTTTAATTTTTAACATTGTATTTATATGGTGATCAATTAAAATGGCGCAAGTGAAAACCTGCAGGGTTTTTTTTCCATCTTACAGCAATACGTCACATTAATGACATCATTGTAGTACACATGGGTATAAATAAACATTGCCACGTTGCTTTGTCTGTGTGTTGGAGGGGGGATCTTCGAACGTTACCTTATATTTTGTATAGTCTAGCGTTACAAGGGGGTGGGTGGGTGTTTAATTTTGACAGAAATGGCGTTGTGTAATATTTGAACGGCCCCTTATGTTTAGTTTTATTTTTCATTTTAGGGTTAGGGTTTAGAGCGATGAATAGAGGGGGAAACGTCTCAATGTACTCGGTGCTTTGATATTATTGGGAAAAAAATTCTCAGCCTGATGGTCAGCGATTTTAAAAGGGCATCCATTTATCGCACTGCACAACAAACGTGTGGCATGTCTGCATCCGATCATGATCCCTCGTTGGCTGCTGCCTGAAGAACTGACAACAAAGGCATGTGAACATGTACACTACGCCTACATTATATTTAAGCCCAAAGTAAAACAAAAGTGAGAAAATGTACCGTAACCTAGACTTTTTAATCAATCCATACAAAATTGCATGCATGTTTTGTTTCTGTCCTGATGATTGTTTATAGTCAAGGGAATTTTTATTTTTTTTATACAGGGTATCCTTACGAATGTGGTACACCGAGATGATCACTGGAAAGCAGAAATTCTCTGGGCATTGAAAACTCGTACAAAAGCTGTGAAAAGATTGATGACTTATTTCAGAAAAGTTTCCCTGATAGCAAAATAGCCAAGATATTTACATGTGGAGAAAAAAAGTGTGCATATGTTATTTGTTTTGGCCTGGCACCATATTTCAGAGATGAACCTCTAGACAAGTTCTGTGATTTGGATTATGTCTTGCTTTTTGATGAATCACTGAATCATAAAACTCAGAACAAGCAGCTTGATATCTATGAGATTTTTTAATAAAGATACCAGGAAATTGACCACGAGATATTTTGATTCTGCGTTCATTGGCCATGCTACAGCAAATGATATGATGGTTCATTTCACGGAATTGACAAAAAACCTTAAACTCGGGAACATGATTCAGCTTCGTTTGGATCGCCCCAACGTAAACTAGTCATTTTATGATAAACTCTCTGCTGAACTGAAAAGTGTTGATACTGCTCTATCACTCATTAATATTGGCAGCTGTGGTTTGCACGTTATTCATGGGGGTTTTAAAAGTGCTTGTGATTCTGTTGACTGGGATATTGCTGGACTTTTGAGAGCAATGCATACACTGTTTAAAGATACACCGGCCAGGAGGGAGGATTACGAAGAAATCAATGGTTGTAAACTCTATCCCCTGAAACACTGTGCAACACGGTGGGTAGAGGATGTTCCAGTAGCTAACAGGGCAATGGAGGTGTTGCCACTGATGAAAAAGTATGTAGAAACTGTCCATCCTAATAAATATACTGTTCCCAAAATGCAGTCATTTAAAAGAGTGAAAGATGCTAGTGAGGATCCTTTGATATTAGTAAAGCTCCAGTTCTTTGTGTCTTTAACCGAGGAATCTTTGCCATTTCTGGCAAAATTCCAGACTGATAATCCAGTGCTGCCATTTCTCAGCAAAGAATTGGAGAAACTCATGAGAAATTTGATGATGAGGTGTGTAAAAAATGACATTCTTAATAAAGCTGATACTCCATCTCTTCTTCTGAAAGTTAACATCACTAAAAGTGAGGTGTTGAAAAGTTACAAACATGTCAATGTTGGCTTCTCAGCCACTCACAAACTGAAAGAACTGATAGCAACTAAAACAATATCTGAGAGGCAGGAACTGAAGTTTCGAATGGAATGTAGGGACATGCTTGTGAAAGAGATTGGGAAACTTCTGGAAAAGAGTCGCTTGAAATATTCACTGACACGCAATGTGATGTGCCTTGCACCCGAACACATGGTTGCTGATCCAGAAGACTGCAGGGCTCGTTTTAGTCGTGTGTTGTCAACTTTGGTGCACTGCAAACGTATCAAGGAGCATACTTGTGATGGACTGCTCAAGGAGTACAACACATTCTTGCAGGAAGTGGTGAGGCCCAATAAACATAAATTCAAGGACTTCGATATGAAAAGCTGTCGTCTTGACAACTTTCTTGGAGAGTACATGGATAAGGACAATGCCTACACAGCTCTTTGGGCAGTCATTAGGATGTTACTCATATTGTCACATGGACAGGCATCAGTAGAACGAGGGTTTTCCATCAATAAAGTCCTGATGGTGGACAATATGAGTGAAATCAGTATTTTTGCCCAAAGAGTTGTGTATGATTACATTCAAGCATGTGGAGGGATATTAAATGTGCACATAACCAAGGAGATCATATCAGCTGCCCAGAGTGGCAGGATGAGATACACACAATTCCTTGAGCAAAAGAAAACTGAAAAAACTGAAAGTGAGGCTTCTAGAAAAAACAAATTGCAACTTGAGCATATTATTGAATTAGAGACAAAGCGAGCACGGTTAGAAAAAGATATTGAATCACTGTCTTCATCTGCTAATGAACTGGCAGAATCTGCTGAGAAAACAGGAAATCTCACTGATTTGACTAAATCTAATAGTTTCAGGAAGACTGAAAGCAAAAAAACTTGAAATTGAGGTCGTACATTGTGAAATAATAAAACTGAGAGAGAAGTCCAATTGATAATTCAGACCACAAACCCATAAGGAGTAGGATTTGGGGCATTTTAAAGGTATGGGTTATTAATTGAATAAGAAGAAAGGAACACGACAACGTTTTGTGAAGCAATACTTCTGTATTCATATTTCTGGCAAACTGCCGTACATAATCATCATAGTCATGTCCACTCCAAGAATAAAACTGCATTTTAAAACGCCAAAATTAATTACATTAGTTTTTTTATTACTAGTAATCCTACATGTATACCACGCAGCTTAGTCAAGGCAAAAGTTTTTAACTCTGACAAACATGTCTAAAAACTGCAAAAAACACTTTGTTGTGATTGAGTTTGCTTGGAAATGGTTTTGGAAATTTGGATTTGTGGGCTATGGAAAGTTTTGGAAAAGTTATGGAAATTTTCGCAGCCCAAGGTGTACGAACCCTGTGTAAACCACTTGCACCGACCAGTGATCCATAACTGGTTCAACAAAGGCCATGGTTTGTGCTATCCCGCCTGTGGGAAGCGCAAATAAAAGATCCCTTGCTGCCTGTCGTAAAAGAGTAGCCTATGTGGCGACAGCTGGTTTCCTCTAAATAACAGTGTCAGAATGACCATATGTTTGATGTCCAATAGCTGATGATAAGGTAAAAAATCAATGTGCTCTAGTAGCGTCGTTAAATAAAACAAACTTTACTTTTTTTGCTTGAGGTACGATGGCTTGCATGATTGATCATCCTTGATGGACTCTGGTTTGTTTGTGTTCCAACCAGTTCCCCACGACTGGTACATCACATCTGTCCAGTCGAGGTTTTAGACCCTTTGATGCTTTAAAATGTGCTGAGATGTCTTAAACAAATATTTCTTTTCTTTCTCTAAATTTCTTTTGTTCCAACCCATGCACCTTAACTGGTATAACAAATGTTAAATCCTAACTTACTCTTGTTGACAAACATATGACAATCGCAAATCCTGCAATGTGATATTACTACATGTTTCCTAAGATAAAGAATGATGTTCTAACCAATGTGGGTGTAAGAAAACAATTTAGTGATGTGATATATTTCACAATTTTGTTTTAATAGAGTGGATCTTTTACTGCTTAATGAAATATCACTTAAATATTGCTCAACTCTTTCAACACAATCATGTGGATGCATGAGACAAGCACATTTCAGATAGGACAGGTAAAAGTGAAGAGGCACTTGACCTATGGGACAAATTAATGTTGAGAATTACTGTAGAACCTTATTAGTACTACTATTACTCTATTACTATGACTAGACAGGGCATGAAATAGGAAGTAAAATATGGCCTGCTGTTATGTTTTCAAAATAGCAGCCCAACAGAAATATATCGCTTAAGCTACTTGTAAATAGCAGATGAGATAATTAGATGTAAATCTGTCGCTTAAAAAATGACCTGCGATTTTGTTGCTTTTCACTTTTCGTAGACCGCTATTTCGAGTCCTGCTACAACAACTGTTCTTTTTTTTTTACAGTATGTCAACATGTTAATGTTTTTACTGGCTGGACAGGCAGTAGCAGTCGCACTTCTCGTATTGAATAGGGACAAGGTAACCATTTTAATTTGTCACACTCTGATTACTGTGTTTCTAATATCACCTATTATAAGTTATCCTAATACCACTTTCATGTATTTTGTTGCTTTAAGCCTCGGTAAACCAGTATGTAAAATCGAAATTACATAGGCCAAAGGAAGAAGAATAATGTATGTTAATATTTTATTTTTATTATTATTATTTTATTTTTTTTAAAGGTAGAATATGTATAATGCATGGAAGCATCATCAGTTTGATCAAAGCTAAGTTATCCATATGAATGAGGGTACTTAAATTTATTTATTTCAACTTATTTTCGTGCTTATATCCAATTAAGGTTCAAGCACGCTTTCCTGAGCTATCGGCTATCTGGGCTGTCAGTCCAGGACAGTGCATTAGTGGTTAGTCAGAGAGAAGAGGGTGTAGTGGTCTTACACCTACCCATTGAGTTGTTAAAACTCGCTCTGTGTGGGAGCCGGTACCAGGCTACGAACCTAGTACCTATCAGCCTTATGTCTGATGGCTTATATAACCACGACACCACCGAAGCTGGTACTTAAAGGCACACTTGGCTAATCTAAAGACACTAAACTAGAATTAGACATTTTCTACCCATATACAATTTACCTTATTCTAATGATCCTGGAATTACTATAAGGAAAGCCATAAGCATATGAGACTGGGGGTCAAGTGGTTCATTTGCACCCCCTCCCTTGCTGTGGGCAAATGTTAGCATTCAGGCAAACATGATTGAGATGTTTGGGCAAAATGATCTGACTTAAATCGTTTCACTATGTATTTCCATGATTCTGCTTACAATGTTAGAGTAATCTAAGTAAAAATAGTAGTAAATTGTTTGGAAACCTATATAGCTGTTTAGTAGTAATTGAGATATGGATAAATGTTGTTATCTAAATTTGGGCAGTTTTGTTTAATCTGGGCAAAAATCAGCCTGCCCTAAGAATTCCACTTAATTCATAACCTAGCTGGCAATGAATTGATTATATATGTTATCTTTTTTAAATGAGACCATTGGTAGAGGTAAGGGTGTGGAAGTTTGCCACTTTTATTTTTAGCAAAATGCAATGCCTGTTGAAGAACAACACTGTCCTAAAGTTTTCCCAAAGACAATTAATTTAAAAAACATTAACAAATATCTAGCTATACAATTTGTTACATACAACAATATTCAATGTTTTACTATTTAGTAAAAATGTGATGCATTTTATATGTTTATCATGTTACTAAGCCCAACATGGACTCCCATATATCCCAAGAAAGTTGTATGACATTGCATCACAATTGGTGTTCTCCGTTTGCAGGATAAAGTGTCTATTATTATCAAGATCTAAATGGTATTGATATTATGTTCGTACAATGCGTTGTGTTGGAAGTTTGAATAGACCCCTTAATAAATTATTTATGGTTTTAACTTCCTACGGCAAAGAAAAAACAAAGAGTTGGTAATCATCTCCAAATACGGAGTGCGGGATGTAGCGATTGTCGTGCGTTATTATAGATTGTATGGCATTGGTGACCTAGGAGCAGCCAGTCATATATTTCTAAAATGTTAACACACACATATTTGTTAACAAGTGTTGTGTTATCAAAAATAACAAATGATGTTCTTATACCAACGGGTTTGTAAGAAAACAATTATATCAGTCACAACATCAGGTAGGCATGATTATACAATAATTAAAATGGACCACTGTTAATGATCACAGAATGATTTTCTTATTTTGTAGATTGAAACGGACTTGAAGGAGAATCTGGTGAAGAACCTGAAAAATCACTATGGGCTGACAGACACAACTGAGTTCAGTGCAGCAATGGACTGGGCACAAGTCAATGTGTGTAGTTTCGTTGGACATTCTCCATTTAAGCCCTGGACGTAATAGCTACTGTTGCCTGTATATAAACCGTGAAGAATATTTCCGGCTACCATAACGTTGTTGTTGTTTTTTTACTGTGAAGATAATTACTTGCAGCATTTTTACTTAAATTATTAATTTTGACAAATTTATCCAGCATGTTTCTGGTTGTCTTGGTGTTTGTATTAGGTCAAAATTAATGTTATTTCAATGAATAAAGTATATACCTTGCAAATTAGGGTCATTGGTTTTAAAAATTAATTTGACTTTTTTTTTTTTTATCCTAGTTTATATATGCCCAGCTATGTCTTATTATTATTTAAAAAGAAAAATGTAATTACTGTTTGTAATCCATTATTGTGTTTATTGCATTTGTGCCCGCACACATACACACACACAAAATATTTTTTGGCCGTGTCAAATTTATGCAAAGTTTAACCACTACATTTGAACATTAGCCATGTTCCACTCAATTTATTTTTCAGTTCTACTGCTGTGGGATAAGCAACTACACAGAATATGAAATGACCAAGTGGTGGAATGACAAAAATAATAGATCAGTTTCTCTGTCAGTTCCTGAGACATGCTGCATTCTCGACAACAGGGAAAAGTTCTTCTCGGAGAATGTAGCTACTCCAAAAGACCCAAACTGTACAGAAAAGCCAAATTTTATCAATTCCTATATTGGTTCAGTGAGTTTCAAATTTCACTGTAACCATTTTTGTATATTTATCAACGATTCCAGTCCACACAATACTACAGGTTTCAACAAAAAATACACTTGCATGTGTTCTTTATAACTTACATGTACATATAATTTGAAGTTTAGTGCTATAAATATACATCAATAAAAAAAAAAAAAAAAATTGCCTTTGACTACTAACCGTAAACATTTTAAGTTCAGCTACTTGCATACAAAATATTTTAACCCAGTAATGCATGCAATGTCCCCTGTCTTACTTCATAATTATCCCAAATAAACATTTATCGATTACAAAATTAATTTTTTTTTATGTCGGCTAACATTGTTATGTGTTTTCCCCGATTACCATTGAAAATGTACAAAGAAACATATACACATGTATAACCAATACGGTTGAATTAATACAGAATTATGGTAAAGAGTTTATGTCAAAAACATGCAGTTACAGTTGAATATGTGTGAAGTAATTATACATTTAAACCTTACAGTTGTGATCTATATAATATGATTCATGTCGGTTCTAAATTATGCACAAACATTAGGTAATGATGGAATGTACAAACGGTTTATCTTGCATGTACATGAATAATGGGAGTAGGTAAACAAATCACACTTTTTTAGCATATATAATTTATTAACGGCTGTCATATGCACACACCCCCTAACAAACACCATTCCCCACCTAAAACTTTCGCTGTAATTATACATAGAACACTTGTTCATTTCTGTAATTTGGATGAAAAGATTGAAGAAATTCCAAGTACCTTGGGGTGAATACTTAATACAAGGGTCATTCTCCAATAGTATTTAATTTCATGTAATCGTATTAAAAATGTCTGCTCATTGGTGGTTATCACATTTCACAACTCGGCATTATACACATTATGGTCTCTTGGTAATAATGTGACTATAATACTGTCACTATATGTTTTTTCACAACTCAGCATTATACACATTATGGTCTCTTGGTAATAATGTGACTATAATACTGTCACTATATTTGTTTCACAACTCAGCATTATACATGTTATGGTCTCTTGGTAATAATGTGACTATAATACTGTCACTATATTTGTTTCACAACTCAGCATTATACATGCTATGGTCTCTTGGTAATAATGTGACTATAATACTGTCACTATATTTGTTTCACAACTCAGCATTATACATGTTATGGTCTCTTGGTAATAATGTGACTATAATACTGTCACTATATTTGTTTCAGGCTTAATTGTTATTTTCACCTCAATTTAACATGCTTATTGATCGTAACATACCAAAAAGTGTATGTACATGTTCATGTAATGAACCATGGCATCAAAAATATGAAATAAGAAAAAAGTTATTATACAACTTTTTTTTTTCTCCATTGTTCACGCCCTGATGTTATGAAGTATATCCTGTAATTAAAAACTCCTGATTGCCATTTCAATTCAGCCACATATTTTGTAATTTTTGCAAATTTTCCAAACATGAGTAGGGAAAAATAAATGAGTACAGTCAAAAAAAAAATCCCTTTCTAATAAAGAACAATACCTGTAGCTTCATTAATCACACAGCACCTTCTCCAATGGATACAGTAACATCACTAGTTGCTCCAAAACAAACTGTTCAGCCATTCCCATTGTAAAAATTTCACATAATTAGAATACCCATAACATATTCATTAATATCTACATGTATGGTTTTCCATCAAACGCCGGACAGGCGTATCATATACCTCACTGGTACTCTTTGTTACGAATAGTAGCAAAATGGCGATTAAAAAAATAAATAAAATGTCAAATGAGAATGTTAACTTTCTCAACACGTCACTAAATGGAGATGATTCATATTACAAGTGTTCTATATAGTGCTCTTGATTTGCATATAATTATGTAGTTTGTGTTTAATTTCCAATTTCATAATTTTCCAGTTGTGTGGTTGACTGCACTTATGGAAATGCAGTGGGGGAAATTGTGATTACTTGTACATAAAAAAAATCAAAAAAAATCATCGCTGTTACAATTGAATACCAATAATAAGTCCTTGCAGATAGAATAGGTTGAAAATCAATGAGTTTTACATGACTTCAAAATTTCACAGATGCAAAGGTGAAATTACACAACTTTGGGGGGATTACATTAAAATGTATATTATTCAATTTTATTTTGTGGGTGGTTACACATTCAATTTTATTTTGAGAGTTGAGGGCATTTTAAAAAAAAGAAATTCCCCTGCTCATATTGCATGTGATTGCAATTATGTAACAACCCTAATGAAATATGTGGAGTGTGAAATATGATTAATAGGAATGTAACTTTATTTTCAGCCGTGCTTTGCTGAGATCAAAAAGTGGTTGCTTGATCGAGTGGGGATTATCATGGCAGTTGCATACTCTATTGTCGCCTTTCAGGTAATTGAAAAAGGCTAGAGATAGTAGTTTTCCTTCATGTGACAGGGCATAAAAGTTGCAGTCTTAACGTTTCATAATGACGATATTTATTAATTTTTCTTGTGAAATGTTAAGATTATACCTTGAATTATATATGCATGCACAAAAAAAAAATTAGGTTGAAATAATTTCATTTACTACAGTAACTATTTATTAGTTCTCTCTTCCAGTCCAAGGCCTCAAGATACTGAGCTGAAACATTGTATATAGCTTTATCATGTATTGTTGCAGATCAAGTTTAACTTTCATGGTGTTTTACCCATTTTTGACAGAGTTATGGCCCTTGAACTTAGGATATCTAAATAATATTTGCTTTCTGCACTTTTGTTTTGCAATGTCTGAAGATATTGATTTGAAATTTTGTATATATATGTAGCTTTATCGTGTACTTTTTCAAATCAAGTTTAACTTGCATGGCGAGTTACCTATTTTTCACAGAGTTATGGCCTTCAAATTTAGGAGATAAGAAAAATTGTTGGGCCCGGTAGGGGACATGTATAGCTTTTTTGTTAGATTTACAGTCGAGCACTGTTGTGTTGATCTTGCTTGAGTCGATATATCACTTGTGTCGATATGACTGACTGGTTCCGGCCAAAATGATATGTTTTATCTCGGTCGAGTCGATACATTTGACTCATTACGTTTAAGTCGATATATTTTTGGGTCCCAAAGTAGACTTTTACCGGTATATGGACAAATGTATCTATGTGTCAATATTAATATATTGTGTTAAAATAAATAAAATATTTAAAAAGGTAGATATGAATTGCACCATCTGAAATCAGTGCCATACCAGTATTGTAACCAACCATCAAAAGAGTTGCCAAGATTCGACTGATTTGTACATATAGTTACTGTTACAGTTCACGTGTATAATTTGTCTTGATAGTTTAACTAGTTAATTGACAAAAAATGCAGCGATCTCGGTGTTTATTCAGTGACACCATGGTTTCTGCTATGCTGACTTTCTTTTGGTAACTGAGTCGAGAGATTTGGGTATGACCCAAACGACAATATCCCATCATCATACGCAGTAACCAACAGTAACTAACTACCTATGCTCCCATGTCAGACGACAGCATTGTCAAAGAGGGGTTAACTGCCTATGGCCCTGTTGTATCTGAAGTTGATGCAGGGATTGCCACGGAAAATGACGAGATGTCGATGTGTAAACGTTTTAGCTCTGCAGCTTTGATGCCACGAACCAATGTGTTATAAACGTTATTCCTAGACTTCATGAATTAGGTGTGGAATGTTTTATTTGTTCTTCTACAAAACATTTGATGTAACTGTATTTTGTCATTACAATTTTCCTATAGTGTGATGGATTAATTTGTAACTATTTGTCAGCAAAATATAAGATTTATGGAGGAGGTGGTTTGAATCAAAGGAATATGATTTATCAGGGGTTGAAATTTACATTTATGCCAACACATTTACTGTAGTGAATTTCAAAGCACAGTTCCATCTGAGAATGTATTAGAAATTTAAGAAATTAAAGAATGAACATTTTAAGTGCTATGTAAGGACACTGTTTGCATATAATTATAATGATCATGACACTGATCCAGTGCAACCTATCACATGCAACATATAAAATCGAACAGGAATTTTTAAAAATAAAAATAATTTTTATAAATTAGTGAAAGAGTGTTCTTTTTACAGAGATCAACAGGGCTGAAACTTGACTTAAAAAGTCATGTTGATCTTTAGGACCATGCAGTTAAAATAAATTACCGGTTCTGCTGGCCTAGCTTTAACATTTAACCAGACCTCAAAATTCAACACTTTTTTAAATTATTTAATACAGGTATACTTTATAAGTGCATTTGCCAGTACTCATTTTATCAGACTGCATGGTTGGATATGATTGGTTGTAGTGGACTCATATTTTCACTATCACATTTGTGCATAGAAGGGCTAATTATTTAAGTTCAACATTAGAACCACCTAACCTAAATATTCATTATGTTTTCAGGTTTTTATCATTACCATTCCACATGTTGCATGCT
The DNA here is from genome assembly GCF_016097555.1 of Gigantopelta aegis. NCBI lineage: Eukaryota > Metazoa > Mollusca > Gastropoda > Neomphalida > Peltospiridae > Gigantopelta > Gigantopelta aegis. The sequence continues at coordinate 51,202,644 of NC_054702.1, forward strand.
GTCAGAGATATAGCACCGCAGGTGAGCACTCTTCCACTAAGCTACACCCCATCCCCTGTTATAAATAATAATATTCATCATCATCATCATCTTCATCATCATCATCATCATCATCATCTTGCTTTGTTCTGTTTTCCAGTTTTTCGGAATCCTCTTGGCTTGCTGTGCTATGCATCAGATTGGCAAACAGCCCAACTAACAAGAACTTTATTGGAAAACCAAAAAGCACTTAAAGATTCTAGTAGCTAGAGACGGAGACTTTAACGTGATGGCAACGTCCCACAAATTACTTGTGTGTGACATCAGAGGCCGAGTCGAGACTAAATGTTTTATAAGCACAGGTCTACTTGTTACACATTACCTGTGGCTGATAACAAACCATTGTCATTTAAAGGGACTTTGTCACACTTTCGATAATTTAACAACAAAATGGCTTTATTTAAGGCAGTGACGCCAGTTATTAAGCAGTGTAAAATACTTTTGGCTATTAAAGCTTTTATTTTACTGCTCGATGACAATGCAATGTACTTACAACTTCTTGCTTCAGTTATTAACTTTTAAAAATCCAAATAAATGTCTTTGGTAAACATAATTTCTTTTCAACATTACCTGTCCTCAACAGTACAGTAGAAGAATTTTAGGCCATCCCATTGTCTGTTGAGTTGTTCGGATGGGGGGGGGGGGGGGGGGGTGCGCACTAGTTTAGGACAGTTAATGTATCTATAAAAGAGAAAACACTCCCAAGTTTTCTCCAGTTTGTAGTAACTCTAAAACTGAACATTTTCTTTTCAAAAGTTTGATTGCCGACAGCTGTTGATCAGTTTGAAAACTGATGAGCCACTTTTGTTTAACCTTTTAGAAATGTGTAGCAACCTTTGAAACCAACTGAAATATAATATTGAAAATGCAGTTCCCTGTGAAATGCATTTTCTAAGAAACACAAAAGGTGTATTATGTGAGTGAAATGTTATGGTTCTTATGATGTCTTATTGACACCAAATGGCTGATATGTTTTTCATGCTGGGGTGTTGTTAAAAATTCATTCATTCATTCATTCATTATTAAGATGATGTGCTTTTGAAATTTTTTATATTTTTAATAAATAGTTTTAGATAATTTTAACATTTTTGAAAATGGCATGCACATTTCCAGGGTTGTTACTTTTTGCCCACCCAGATTATTCATGCCAACTTAAAAGTGAACAGAAACAACTTAATTTTATATTTGATAAATTGTCCAAATGTATATAGTCATGTCTCGTATATTGGTGTTTCTGCAGATTTGGTGCACTCAGTCTTGTAAATATTCACATACAGCAAGTTGTTGTTTCACCAGTGTTTTATAGCAAACTAAAGGTCATTTGATTTTTGAACAGTTAATCCAAAGGTGAAAACAAATCACAAGCATCAGATATTGTCACGTATACAGTTAGAAATCTAAAATGATTTGTGTATAAATCTAACATGATTGACAGTGTAAATCGAATATGATCTGACGGTGTAACTCTCAGATATGATTTAACAGTGTAAATCTGACATCATCTGACCGTGTGTATTTAACATTATTTCACAGTGTAAATCGAATATGATCTGACAGTGTAACTCAGATATGATTTAACAGTGTAAATCTGACATCATCTGACTGTGTGTATTTAACATTATTTCACAGTGTAAATCTAACATGATCTGACAATGTGATCTATATAACCATGATCTGACTGTAAATTTAATGATATGACAGTGTATAATCTAACATGATTTCACAGTGTAATAATGTCTAACATGATTGACCATGCAAATGTAACATGATCTAACTGTAAATTTAATACACTGGTTTAGCCAGAGGTGGGACCATGCCCCATCCCCAGTCCCCAGTGACCCCCCCCCCCCCCCACTCCATATTATCTTTACCAGTCACTCCATTATTCATAACACAACTGACAAGTGCAGTGCCCCCCCCCCCCCCCCCCCCCCCCCCCCCCCATAAAATTATTGGCTCTGTTAATGATCTAACATGAGACCAGTATAAATATAACACATAGCCTGACAGTGTAAATTAACCTATATTAGCTCGGCCATTTACCTTTTGACCGACCGTTCAAAATTGTGCCAAATTCCCTTATTCAAAATTGCGCATCCTTTTCTCTTTGGCATTTAACTGCTCCATTCAAATTCCATAGCACCACCACCATCCCCACCCGCCTGCTACCGATTTGATCGGGCTGCTGGTGCTCCCTTGCACCCCCACCTCTCCCCTCCCCCACCTTTCCTGTCATGGACGGAGGAGCCGGCCAAGGCCGGCTCTTGTGCCCATGACGGGTGTGCGCTACAACAGCTTGTTCTGAATGTGCATGTAAAACCCTATGACCTTACAGTGTAAATATAACACATATTAACCTGACAGTGTAAATCTAACATAATCTGACAGTGTAACACTAACTTGATCTGACAGTTTAAATCTAACAGAATTTGACACGATATCAAGTATCTTACATCACCTCGCAGTGTGACTGATGCAGTCTGGCAGTATAAATCTAAAATGAGCTCACAATGTAAATCTAACACATGATCCGACTGTCAATGTAACATGTTCTCACTGTGTAAAACATCACATATCAAAATCCCCATAGACGACAGAATATGTCAATAGTGTGATAAATGGATAAGTAAAGAATGCGGTACTTTTTTATTCTACTATCCTGCAACTTGTATAAACCTCTAAGAAATTATTTATTTCAAATTTTTAATGATATTTATCCCTCCATTACAAATTATATGACACTTCATTCTTCTACTTTGCTCAACACTGGTTTCACAATTTGTATATAATTGCTTTAAAATAAGTCATTTATTGTTTCAATGGCGTAGCCAGCATGAGTCAGACAAGGCACTTGCCTCGTCTAGAATTTTCCCAGATTTATTTAATTTTTCCTATGACACTGATATTTATTTTACAGGTCTGGGTTTGCCTTGGTGTTTTTTTCCTCTCTGGCTATGTTCCAGTGTAATGTATATACATGTATATAAATAGAAAGAGATACTGTACATTGCATTGCTACATGTTTGTTCATTATACATGTATTGTATGCTATGCCCTGAGATGTATTGAAACAATAAATTGAACTGAATTGAAAAATTTAATTGAATTATAAACTGGTAATGGGCAAATCCACAAAAACACCAACCTCGATCAGGGTGAAAATCCAAAACATACATTCTGATTGTGGTTTATTGTTAGTTTGCCCCAGGTAACTAAAACGCACTTCATAATTCATATATGTAACCTGTTATCCACTATTTCAGCTACTTAACATTATTTTGAGTGGACAGAAAAAATGTCTCATTGCAAACACTGTAGCTCAATCAACAAACAGAAAACTAAAAGCAATTAAATAAATTAGTGGTGTTCAACAATGGACTAAATATCAGTCTCAAAAACTGTATAAACAACTGTTCATTATATTTTCATATTTCAGTCATAATCAGACCTGTCAACCTTTAGTCAAGAGAAAGCAGGAGGTGTGTGTTGAAAAAGCAGCTGATTTTTTAAATTCACACAATTTAACCCAAAATCGCAAGATTTAAAAAAAAAACATTATTACAATAAGTTATATGAATACTTTATAATGTCATATATACTTCTAGATCTTGGCATTAAAAAAAAAAAAGTTTAAATATTATGATTTAAAACATATTTAAAAAAATATATATATTTTATCCAAAAATGTTAAGAACATGAACAAGAATTTTTTTTTTAATTAGTACATTTACGGTATTACACTTACAGCCTTACAGGTTGCGTTGCATTATCATTTGTGGTTAGTGTACCCAAGTACCAAAAACAAATTTATATAAATCTTATAAATTAATATTCAGTTTTTACTATAATGAGGAACGGTGGCGTGGTACTTATTTAAAATCATTATAATGATGCAATAAACATTGTATTTTCATTAATCATAAGTAAAACCACATTACGGACATGTGTGAAATATACCGGAATTATACCCATTTCCTTGAGTAACTTTATGTCAATGTCAAACACAACATTTTTTAATTGTACAAAAATAATTTCTTGACGTGTACCCTTATAACCAACATTTTACCGCACAAACATACAAAATTAACTGACACAAGTATGTTTATACAGCTAATTGGTCTTTTCGTTGTCTTGCTGTGACATGTGATTTTAACATGCATCGTGTGTATCGCTGTCAACACGGGAGCGGCAGTTCAGATTCGTCATAGTTGCATTATGTAATCCAGTGGGAAGACATTTTACAATTCAGAGGTGTTATTAGAACTAAATTGGATATTTTTTTATTTTTTTTATATGGCAACACTGAATGTCAATACACAGCCTGTTGAATTAGCGGCAACACGCTTCGTAGCCATTACGATGACAACAAACATTATAATAACACGTCATTTTATAAACTCCATGTGCTTTTTTAACAATATAAATAGGCTATCTCACAATTCTCACTTCGGCAAAGGTTAAACAGTCGGGACAATTCGGCCTGTTACATTCTCGGAAACCGAAAGTAGTCAACATTTTCCGAATGAGAAAAAAAAGGCAGAGTTACTTCCCTTCTGTTATTTTGACAAAATAGGATCGATTTTTTTTTATGACTCATAATGTGCCTTTTTCAGGGGTAGTGATACAAATGTCACATGTGTTACTTTTACAGTACAAAAGGTTTTTTTACTGCACAAAGCTGAGAGAAAATTTGGTGCAAAGTTGGATTTTTTTATTGGGCCTCATGCACAAGACACGAATAAAATATTAGTAACCCTTTTCCCACAAACCATGGTAACACACGTGACACTCAAGGTAACACATGTTACTTAATGAGTAACACATGTGACATCCTGGACAAAAAATTTCTTGTTCAGATTTATAATGTCATTAGTTCTTCTAATTGGACTGTTTGGAATAGATAGGGGTGTGTTTTTTAATTGATGTCACATGAATGGAAGTTAAAAAAACAAACATTGATGTAAAAAATAAACAATAATCCTGTTAATTTTAACACTTTATGAAACCATTGGTAAGCAGCAGAAATCCAAGGGAAGAGGAGAATGCTCTAATCTCAAGTACTTCTGCACAAAACCCAAAGCATTCGCAAAGAGCTGCATTTAATTTCCCTTGTTGATTCTTGCTGGGTAGGTTTTTAACAAACAAATCTAAAAGGAAATTTGTGGCAGAAGTCATCACACTTGACAAAAACCAAGAAAGATTGAAGTTGCATGTTTAGAATATTTCCAGCATTGGCAGCTAATTTGTAAACTAAATGGTTGGATGGTCCACTGTTGATTTTTGTTTTGAGGATACAGAACTAATCAATCGATGCTGAGTGAATTTGTTTGGGCCTACAATGCTCTACAACTGGTATATCAAAAGCCATGGTATGTGCTGTGCTGTCTATTGGAAAAATGTAGGTTTCCACTAAGATTACATTTTTAAGTTCTCAAGTGTTTGACATTCAATAGCCAATAATTAACCAGTATTCTAAGAGTACTGCTAATTCCATACATGTCCCCTACTGAGCACAACAAATTTCATATCTCCTAAGTTCAAGGGCCACAACTCTGTAAAAATGGATAAATCACCATGGAAGTTAAATTTGATTTGTAACAGTATACGATATAGTTATATACCAAATTCCATCTCAGTATATCTTTAGGCATTGAAAAACAAAGTCTGGAAAGCAGATTTTCACATCTCCTTTGTTTGAAAGGGCCATGACTATGTGCAAAATGGGTAAATTGCCATGAAAGTCAAACTTTATTTGTAAGAGAACATGATAAAGCTATATACAAAATGTTAGCTCGATATATTGAGGCATTGCAAAACAAAGTTTGGAAAACATCTTTTCGTATCTCCTATGTCCAAGGGCCATAACTCTTTCAAAAATGGTTAATAATTCATCATGAAAGTCAAAATTGATCTGTAACAGTACATGATAAAGCTATACACAAAATTTCACCTCAGTATCTTGAGACATTTGGGAGAAATGTTCAGAAAACAAATTTCTGTATCTTCTAAGTTCAAGGGCCATACACATGTAACTGTCAAAACTTGGTAAATCATCATGAAAGTCAAACTTGATATGTAATAGTATATGATAAAGCTATTTGCAAAATGTTAGCTCAGTAGCTCGAGACATTGTGCAAACAAAAATATCTAGAAAACTGTTATGTGGGATGGACAGAAAGACAGTCTGGTTGGGGACCAATAAATCAATGTGCTCTAGTGGTGTCACTAAACAAAACAAACTTTTAACTTTTCATTGCTTGAAAAATACCCGTAAGGTCATGTTTAGAGGATGTTAGTCAGAATATCTGCAAAACATTGTTGTCTTTCTTAAAAGAGATATTTCCATTTTAAATATCCCAGCCAAGAAGGAGTCGCCCTTAAATAGTCATACGTAATTACATTAACTGATCTTGTTCTTGTTAAAATATTGACTATCACCTATTTCACTATTCATTAAAAAGAACCCCATTTGATGCATTTAAAACTTTAAAACCAGGGAACAGTTTGTTTTTTAAAACTTTGATTAGCAACGGTGATTAGTTGAAAATTAAGTAGCAACTACTATTTAATTAACATTTTAAAATTGTATAGCAATCTCTAGAATTCCCAGAAAACATTGTTTTAAAGTCAAAAATTTAGTTTTAGATAGCTTTGAATGTCTTTTTTTGTTTTCTCAGTGGTTCTGGTGACATTTTTGGACGATGTCACGTGTGTTACTTTTTGTCACGTGTGTTACCACCATCTCGGACTTAGATTCCAAGGAGACTTATAATAACTATTGTTTATTTTAGGCTGGTACATGTAGATCATCTTTCCATCTATGAACACAGCTTCATACCTGCTTGTTATCTGTGAACACCTCACAGAGTTTTTAAATGAAATCCATGCTACTTCAAAACTGTCCAATTCCACGTCACGTGTGTTACCGACCCTTTTGGGACTTCCCTGCCCAATCCTACACCAGTGTCTAATATATTGGGGATATGTAACAAGGTTAGCCGGTATACGTTATCACAATATCAAGCACACACGAGTACCTTGATATAGCACAGTTATTCAGTAGAGGCTGATAGACATGTCTGAATGCCACGTGTGTTACCGTGGCAATTGGCCTAATACAGAAGAACATACACAATTAAAATTTTTGAATGACTATTTATTTATCTTTTGGGTGTATATTATAACATCCAAGTGGGTGTGAAACTATCACCCTTGAGTAATGTTGCTACTAACCAGATATGATAGAAAATTGACATTGCTTTAATGCGTCACTTCACGTTCAGTATATGTGTGTGAACTGGTTGTTTGATGCAGTTTTGTTTTCTTAATTCTGTCAGTCACATATAATACTGTCAGCAAAACACACACACAGGCATATTAAAAAAAAAAAAGTAAGGGCTAAATAAAAGACGGACCTTTTTGCTTGCTTTTCAAAGTTCTTCCGCAAATGTATTAATAAACACCATGCATAACGAGATACCGACTCCAAACCCTTATAGTGTTGACAACATGGGTAAAAATACAGAAAAACTTATATAGGGTCAAAAGTGTTCGTCTAGACATGAGTTGCTGACATTAGTTGGCTGTGTAAGCTAAAAACACAGATTGGCCTTGTTGGGGGGGGGGGGGGGGGGCAAATGGTGTACGTTATGGTTACATACAGAAAATTGAGTCAAAAAAGCGTTTGTCCGGACATTTTTGTGTAAGCTACAGGGGCCTTTTGGGGGGGGGGGGGGGGGGGGGTAATAATAAATGAGTTGCATTCATGGACATTTTTAAATTTAGATTGTGTAGATAGTGTAGATAGTTAAATAACTATTGAACGAGTACAAGTATGCCTCAGTTGGTGAAGGAGTAGTATGGGGACATGACCTACTTTCCCGTGACCTTGGCCTTAGTGTGAGGAGACAATGACCTTGGAGCAGGTGCACGACCTTGGTGTGCAGGTGCGTGACTGACTTCCACCCTGACCTAGTTAGAGGGACAACGGCCGTGCTACCCTCTGTGGGATGGTGCATATAAAAGATCTCTTGCTACTAATGTAGCGGGTTTTATCTCTAAAACTATGTGTCAAAATTACCAAATGTTTGACATCCTATGATTAATAAATCAATGTGCTCTAGTGGTGCCGTTAAACAAAATAAACTTTAACCTACCACTTATACTGACTCGACCAGACGCTACGTCGTGTTTAATTTTAGCGTGAATGGCTAACTCTTACAGGCGACAAGTGTTTTTGATTTTCGTTGTTGGTCGCTAAATAAGATAATCTGCGGAACTTGTAGAAGTTATACTGGCCTCGGTGGCGTCGTGGTTAGGGAAATACTTAATCGTAGCCACCAGGATGTAACATCTCGCGAAATGCGATTTTAAGCTACGCCCTTTTTCGTAAGCCACGCCCCATGTCATAAACGAGTCTGATATGTTTCCGCATGAAATAAACATAAATATGAACGAATAGGCCTAATTCCCTACTAAATTATGTCAAATATAGATCTGTGTTATTGTAACAAGCATTTAATAAAATATTAATTAATACAAATCAGTTTCATAACTGAGCATTTTTCAATGTGTTTTTTTCTTCTAATCTGTACTTCCGATGTTTTGAAAGAAAGAAGTGTTTTATTTAACGACGCACTCAACACATTTTATTTACGGTTATATGACGTCAGACATATGGTTAAGGACCACACAGATTTTGAGAGGAAACCCGCTGTCGCCACTACATGGGCTACTCTTCCGATTGGCACCGATGTTTTGACGTACCTACGTAGTCTGATACACCTGCCATCAATTCGGCAACTGAGTAACAGTGAGTTTATGACATGTATCGGACTACAAACAACGCTGTAAAGTTAATCCTTTGTAAACGTGACACAATATTAATAAGTGAATAATATAATATATCGCATAGTTTTGGTGGGTTTTGGGTGGGTTTTCTCTTCTTTTTTTTCTTTTTTTTTGGGGGGGGTGGGGTGGTTAACGTCTGTATCAAATATGTAAACATGAATATATATACAGTATATGTAAAAATGAATATATAATCGTGCGTTAATTCATAATCTAACACCTACAGGTACGGTGAGGTTAAATTGACCGAACAACTGACCTAACAATGTGGTACATGATATTTGGCTAATGTCAGGGCTTTAGATTGCACCAAAGCTGCACATATACTATATATACTGGGGTAGATTTTGCAAAAATTAGAAACTTCAGATTTCAATTTTATCAGGGTAGATTTTCCATTTTATACGTAATGTTAATTTCAGCTAAATAAATGCCTTCTTATGCAAACACAGAAAATTAAATATGAATATGATGGATTAATCCATTATCTAAATGATCAGGGTATATTTACAATTTGTTATTTGTAATTTTCATTTTCTATTTTTGTAAAAGTGGGGCGGGATATAGCCCAGTAGATTAAGCAATTCGCTTTGATGTGAGATAAGTCTGGGATCAATCCCTGTCGGACCCATTGGGCTATTTC
>NC_054702.1:51212375-51269850 GCF_016097555.1 Gigantopelta aegis
GGCTCGGATACCAGTCGAGGCATAGGATTTTTTTAATCCAAATACCGACTCCAAACCCTGAATGAGTGCTTCGCAAGGCTCAATGGGTAGGTGTAAACCACTTGAACCGACGAGCGATCCATAACTGGTTCAACAAAGGCCATGGTTTGTGCTATCCTGCCTGTGGGAAGTGCAAATAAAAGATCCCTTGCTGCCTGTCGTAAAAGAGTAGCCTATGTGGCGACAGCGGGTTCCCTCTAAAAAACTGTCAGAATGACCATATGTTTGACGTCCAATAGCCGATGATAAGATAAAAAAATCAATGTGCTCTAGTGGCGTAGTTAAATAAAACAAACTTTACCTTTTTTTTTGTAGAAGTTACATTCTGTAGGGTCTGTGCATATGAAAACGTATACCGACTCAAGACTAAACAAGCCAGAAGGAAGCGGGGGTGGAGGAGGGGTGTGGGGTCTGTAAAGTATGATGTAGGTCTTCATTTTTTGGTCCATATATGACTGCCCACTAAATATTGTGCATCCCCTTTCCAGTTATCGTTCATACGGGTCTGCTAAATGAAATGAATTTCGAAGATGAAACATTAGAATACATTTTTAACGATGTAATCAAACATTAAATGAACACCCATGGATGTGAGTGCAAACTGGGAAGGGTAGCTAACTTTTGATACGTTTATAAAACACATTTCACTGTTCGATATTTAGTTCTTAATACGTATAATAATTCACCCCGCCCCAATCTGACCTCGCTTACAATGATCATGGGCCTGGATAAATTAAAAATTTAACAGCAACATACATATTGATATGGATTGTTACTTTTAATCAGATGAGTTTTAGTAAACAAGTGGAGCTGATTTAAATAAAGTTTGTTTTATTTAACGACAATTGGGCTATTTCTCGTTCCAGCCATTTCTTAAATGAAGAACCGAAGTAGATCATGTGTGATAAGTATATGGCATTAGGTTTACAAATTGAAGACCCATCTATCCACCCACACGTACACACACACACGCGCTTTGATCTGGATAATTTTACTTGTTCTTGCTATGCTACAGTCACATATCTACCGGGCCCCGTACGGATTTTTCTATTTACGGCGGATTTGTAAGATTTCGGAAACTCGGGGGTATCGCAGGGGTCTATTGCATCCGTGTGTAGCAGTCGCATATTCGGCGGTGCCCTTTGAATTATACTCGACTCCAATCGCGAGGCGTCCGTGTGTAAGCTGCAAAGGTACCGCAGGATAATCCTACGGACGCCGCGCGGCAGTCTGATGACGGGAGTCGGACGGGGCTCGTCAGCCGTAAGATACTCGTACGTGTGCCGTACGATTTGAGGGGCCCGAAATTCCGTGCCAAAATCGTACGAATATTATTGGGGCCGTACTAGGCCCGTGCAGTGCCCGTGCGATGCTGTGTACGACGTGTCTACGGGTTTACGGCCAGTAAAAATGTCTACGACACACCGGGAACTTTTAGCTCCGCGCTAAAAGCTTCCGATTCGCCCTACAGCGAGGAAAGTCATAACATACGAGGTTCATATCTGTATGCTCCAACCCTCCTATGTCGCTCTTTTCTTTCCATCTGTTTATTGTTTGGTTGGATTTTTTTCGTTTTCTTTTTCTTTAATTTCATTTGAATATGGAAATCCTGTTTTTCTTACTCACGTGTCATCATTAATAGATAAAAACTGCAACCTAACCTCCAGAATCTCAAGTGAATTAGAATATACTCGTGTGTAGTTTTGCTAAGGGTTTGCATGACGAATTTACTTATGGAGCACCATTCGAGTAAATATAAATGAACCTTTGCACGACCTCAGGACTAGTTAAAGTTTGTTTTGTGTAACGACACCAATAGTGCACATTGATTAATTAATCATCGGCTACTGGATGTCAAACATTTGGTAATACTGACACGTAATCATCAGAGGCAACCTGGTACCATTTTTCCATTAGTAACAAGGGATCTTTTATATGCACTTTCCCACAAACAGGAAAGCACATACCACGGCCTTTAACTAGTTATGGTGCACTGGTTGGAACAAGAAAAACCCAGTCAGTTGAATGGATCCATCGAGGTGGGTCGATCCTGAGACGCAGGTACCTCGGACGATCACTCGACCGACTGAAGTAAATTCCGCCCTGACCTCAGTACTAGGTACAAATTTACTCATGGAGTAATTTTAGGGGCCTACTCATGGAGTAATTTATGGGGCCTACTCATGTGAGCAAACCCGTTCGCATGACATATACTCACATGAGTGTATTTACTTACGCGAGTATATATACTTACATGAGTAAACAGTTGCCTGCGTTCGGGGTATTAGAGTGGAAACCCGCTACATTTTTATTAGTAGCCAGAAATGTTTTACATGCACCATCCCACAAAATGGATAGCAAATACCACAGCGTTTGATATACCTAACCAGTCGTGATGCACTGGTTGGAACGAGACCGGCTAATTGCTACACAACAGGGATCGATCCCAGACCGACCACGCATCAGGCGAGCGCTTGATCACCCGCTCCTCAGATGTAAATCAGATTGTTATATTCAAAAGTTGAATGAAGTTTCATCACGTTAAAAAAAAAAACAAAAAAAAAACCCCCACACAAATGTAGGGTGCTTATTTTTGTAGGCTATAATAGTATAATAATAATACATGTTTGTAAATGAATGAATGAACGAATGTTTAACGACATCCCAGCACGAAAAATACATCGGCTATTGGGTGTCAAACTATGGTAATGCAAACAAATAATTTGATGATCAACATCAATATAAAAATTCAAGATTTAAATAAAAACTGTGCAAAAATACAAATATACTGACTTTTACTAAAAATTTCAATTTGTGCTGTATTGGCCATTCTCAAAGAGAATGTTACACCCCTGCACCACGGCGAGGTTACAGAACGCGCAGGGGACATTTTATTTGGATGATTTATTAAAACAAAACACATAAATCCGGAAACTCATTTCTATTCTTAGTAGACCTCTAGCTTGTAAATTTTAAAACTTCTTTTCAGATCACTTTTAACACGTCAAAAATACATTGCCCTTATTTTGAGCATAAGAAACTCCGTTCTACTATATACACATTTAACGTAATTATTTCCACACGTGTTTTTTTTAATTCAATAACACAAACTGAACCGACATTGACATTCATTCCAAAAGCAGATTTCGTTGATTGGTACGAACTGAGGGGGCGTAAACCACACATCTCCTTCATCCACGCGCCATTCCGGCGTACGCGGAAGAAAGGTTTATTACTTCAGTACCCTGTTTTTTTGTTGAGATAATAGCTTAATGATTAAGCCCGTAGGAATCGGGGGATGGAAAGAAAGAAAGAAATGTTTTATTTAACGACGCACTCAACACATTTTATTTACGGTTATATGGCGTCAGACATATGGTTAAGGACCACACAGATTTTGAGAGGAAACCCGCTGTCGCCACTACATGGGCTACTCTTTCCGATTATCAGCAAGGTTTCTTTTATTTGCGCTTCCCACAGGCAGGATAGCACAAACCATGGCCTTTGTTGAACCAGTTATGGATCACTGGTAGGTGCAAGTGGTTTACCTACCAGCCTGTAGACCGATGGCCTAACCACGATGCCATCGAGGCCGGTAAATCAGGGGATGGAGTGGAGGTGACACAGACACTTGAGGATTTTTGTTCTACTCTACATAAATAAAGATAAAAATCTGGCTTATGCCAGAAACATTTGAAACTGACCCCCCCCCCCCCCCCCCCCCCCCCTTTGCCCACTTCAGATATTGTTCTTGATCGAATATTTATTTATATCATATGTTCAGTGGGTTTTACAGAGACATACCGTAGTCTATTAAAAGCAATTGAACATACATGTATGATATAAATATAAAATAGGCAAATCATTAAATATATATATATATATATAAAACATGAAATAAAGCTTTACAAAGACAGACATATTATTCGGTCTAATATCGTTCCTACGAGCCTGCTCATTTCGAATGGTTAGGATATTTATGTGGATGTATTAAAATGCTGTCACTAAAGGCTCGTATTTACTAGATGTCCGGTTAAAGTTACATTCTCTGGTTACCATATTATAACATCAAGTACAAATATGAAATACAAGCTCAAATGCACTTTTAAAAAAGTCGTGTGTGTTCGCTATGAACGGATATCGTCAAACGTATACGCTTGATTCGTCGCCTATGCCGCCATAGCTCGGCAAAGCACAAACGACAGCCTGTTGTCAGTTTCAGTTAACACGTGCGTTTGCCGATTTCAAATTGTAGGGTTCGTCTCAAAAAATTAAAAGAGAAATCTTGCGCTGTACGAAGAACGTTCGGTTGAGGATACGGTACTAGAGTCTTTAGTTAAAACCGGTTTGATCTTGACAACGTATTATCGACAGTCGTACCTTCCAATTTCAGAATTAGTAGAAGTGTTAGTAGAACTTTCAAAGTTTAGTTTGTATACTAGTAACACATTAATCATGTATATATTTTAAAAATAAAATATACAAAAGTAGACCATGAACGTTTTCACTTCTTAATTTTACGTGTTAAAATCGACAAATTCAAATAAATATTATTTCGTTTGGAAAGGGTAAAGTTGGGGGGGGGGGGGGGGGGAGGATTGTTTAACGACATCAAAGATAAAGCATATTGATTTAATAATCGTCCGACCCCATACAACCGTAAATAAAATGTGTTGAGTGCGTCGTTAAATAAAACATATCCTATCCTTCCTTCCATATGCTGTTGGATGTCTAACATTTGGTAATTTTGACATAAAATATTAGAGAGGAATCGGGTGCATGTGCAGGGGGAGGGTATTGGAGGTCGAAACCCTTACTTGCCCAAGCTTAAAAAAAATTGAAATTTATTTTTTGGGGGAGCATGTCCCCATATAAACTTCGCTTAACACAGTGTATAACACCAGCCCCGCTGAAATCCCTGCACACGCGCCTTGGAAACCCGCTACATTTTTTTTTAGCAAGGGATTGTTTATATGTACCATCCCACAGACAGGATATCACATACCATGGTATTTTTGTATACCCGCCGATGGGGATCGATCCTAGACTGACAGCGCATTTCCAAAAAACACCTTTTTAGGTCTAAGTAATGAATAAAAATAACATATAGAAAAATGTTACGTAAATCGAACACAGTACCCTCTTCCTCTACTCCTAGAGCGTTACGTAATTAGTAACACCCCCTTACATGTAACGCGTATGCCAACAGCTGGCCAATGTCAAAACTTCAAGGAACCCCCCCCCCCCCCCCCCCCCCACTCACCGACCCCTGGAAAGGCGTTGTACCATACCTCTATGGATATAAATATGTTTAGGAGATATGAGACGACCCCTCAATCAAGACAGTTAAATTTGTTAAAAAATTGCGAAATCTCACGTGATCTCTTGTTGGGGAATTCTATACTTGTCATAAGCCAATGAAAACCGAGATCGGTACGAGCCCGTCAAAAGTGTTCCACTTTCAAAATCATGGCTTTGTTTTTGACCTGGATAAGCCAGCGTAGTGAAACCAATGCGGAGTGTGGCGTCATATATGCATCAAACGTAATTGGATTTTCTGTTCTATATGCTTAAATAATAAAAATATTCCAGGGAATGTAGTTTAAAAAAAAAATCGAAACACATTAGTTACAATGAGAGCATGTAGACTGAATGCGGCGTGCGTGTGCAAAACGCATGCGGACAGTTGCAGTGAATTCATCGCAAGCCGCAGACGCATCAAATGTAACAGTCGGACCGCACGCAAGCCTTTAATGTGGCATTATTTTTAAACACTATTATTTGTTTCAGTTTAATACATTTACACCTTCCGCGTCACCTTGAAAGCGCCACTCTTTATCATAAGATGCATATAGGCTATTTTAGCTCTTTAGTCTGATCATTTTAACATCTTGTTTGTGAATATTAACCCAGAAATAAGAGATTTATTATTCATTTTAGATTATTGAAGGATTCAAAATGACCGCCATATTTGATGACATCATCATGACACCTTGCCAAAAATTCAAGACTGGCACCAACAGTTGTCTTCGTCTGTGAAGTATAATAAGCTGATATATGATGGTTGTTTGCTTTGTTCAAAAACATTCTCACGTAAGACCACAAAGCAGTAGACTAGTATATCGCAGCGATACTGACAACATAGTATCAACTTGTGCAGCTGACATTTCAAGACCATCACATATAACACGTCTACCTGCATGATTAACTTGCTTACCCCATTTTCTAAGAATAGTGTTTTAAATTACAACCGTGCATACTGCTTACGACTTCCTCACCTGGAAGTCCTATTTTAACGTAAACTACTGATTAACCGTCACCTTTACGAGACTGCCAGAAATCACGAAACTAAGAACCTAACAAAGAACAACGTCAGGGGAGTGACAAACTTCAAGATACAGCTGCAAGGTAGTTGTAATCATACGCCCACACGGACAGACATTTGCATAGACAGACGGATGGAGAGAGAGAGAGAGAGAGAGAGCTAGAGAGAGAGAGAGAGTCAGTTACACAGATAGATAAAACAACATTTGTTGTGTTTAACGAAACCACAAGAGCATACTTATATCCATCAATACATACATTTGCCTACAAACATAAATTCATGCATACATACAAACATACGATCGTACATACATAAATACCACATACATACATACATACATACATAAATATCACATGCATACATAAATACATACATACATAAATATCACATACATACATACATACATACATAAATATCACATACATACATACATAAATATCACATACATACATGCATACATAAATATTATATATATAAACATACATACATACATGTAGCTCGATAGCTCAGATCGTATCGTGGCAAGTCTGCAAGAGGCGGGCGATTCGGTGTCACAGGTTCGAGTCCCAGTAGCGGCATGAGACATTTGTGAGGCCAGAGAGGATTTAATAATCCCCTGCGCCAATGCGTTATTTTATATGTATGTAATAGTCAAAAGTAAAGTTTGTTTTATTTAACGACGCCGCTAGAGCACATTGATTTTTTATCTTATCATCGGCTATTGGACGTCAAACATATGGTCATTCTGACACTGTTTTTAGAGGAAACCCGCTGTCGCCACATAGGCTACTCTTTTTACGACAGGCAGCAAGGGATCTTTTATTTGCGCTTCCCACAGGCAGGATAGCACAAACCATGGCCTTTGTTGAACCAGTTATGGATCACTGGTCGGTGCAAGTGGTTTACACCTACCCATTGAACCTTGCGGAGCACTCACTCAGGGTTTGGAGTCGGTATCTCGATTAAAAATCCCATGCCTCGACTGGGATCCGAACCCAGTACCTACCAGCCTGTAGATCGATGGCCTGCCACGACGCCACCGAGCCCGGTGTAATAGTCAAACCCGACATACATACATATATATAGATATTCATATATCAATGCATACTAGCCAGTGCCAGGTTTGCTCACTGTTTCGTGTATGTAAGCGGGATCGACCGCGTGGTTTGTAGGCCTCATGGAATATGGTTGAGTTAAAGAGCATGATTACTAAGGATGACTCGATAGCTCAAAACGTATAGTGGCAAGTCTGCAAGTTATGGGCGATTCGGTGCCGCAGGTTCGAATCACAGAGGCCAGAACGGATTTTATTTTCCCTTGCACCAGTGCGTTAATATATATGTATGTAATAGTCAAACCCGAAATACATGCAATATATAGATATTCATAAATCAATACATACATACATACATACATACATATGGGGCGAAACGTAGCCCAGTGGTACAGCGCTAGCTCGATGCGCGGTTGGTGTGGGATCGATCCCCGTCGGTGAGCATATGTATGTAATAGTCAAACCCGAAATACATGCAATATATAGATATTCATATATCAGTACATACATACATACATCAATACATACATATGGGGCGAGACGTAGCCCAGTGGTACAGCGCTCGCTCGATGCGCGGTTGGTGTGGGATCGATCCCCGTCGGTGGGCCCATTGGGCTATTTCTCGTTACAGCCAGTTCACCACGACTGGTATATCAAATGCCGTGGTATGTACTACCTTTATGCTAATCGAAAAGAGTAGCCCATGAAGCGGCGACAACGGGTTTCCTCTCTCAATGTCTGTGTGGTCCTTAACCATATGTCTGACGCCATAAAACCGTAAATACATACATACATGCATATAGTTGAGTTAAAGAACATCCTTTTTATCGATGCCTCAGTAGCTCAAAAGGTATCGTGGCAGGTCTGCCAAATTGCGGGCGATTCGGTACCATAGGTTCGAATCCCAGCAACGGCACGGGACAATTTGTGAGGTCAGAAAAAATATTTAATTATCCCCTGCGCCAGTGCGTTAATATCTGTGTATGTAACAGTCAACCTCGACATACATACAATATATAGATAGCCAATGCCAGTTCTGCCCACTGTTTCATGCACGTAAGCGGGATCGACCGCGTAGATTGTAAGCTCCTTGCATGTGGTTGAGTTAAAGAGCATCCTTTTTATGGATGCCTCAATAGCCCAGAACGCATTGTGGTTAGTCTTACAATTTTCGGGCGATTCGGTGCCACAGGTTCGAATCCCAACAACGGCATGGGACAATTTGTGAGGCCAGAAAGGATTTAATTATCCCCTGCGCCAGTGCGTTAATATCTATGTATGTAACAGTGAACCTCGACATACATACATATATATACATATATAGATAGTCATACATCAATACATACATACATACATACATACATACATACATACATACATACATACATACATACAATCAATACATCAGTACATGCATATACAGATTGACAGTCGGAATCACCGCCAGATAAACAAATTGACATTCAGACAGAAAGAGATACATTTACAGTAAAATAAAACACTATCCGATTTTCACTATCTTAAAAAAAAACTCATGATGTTTGTTAATGTTATACTTGGTTTTAAAAGTATTCTTTAATTTGAAAGGTCAGCTTGCTTCTATTCTATTTTAACACCAAACAGCCGCAATACAAAATATGCTGGTATGTTTAAACGTTCTCTGCGGGGAGTTAGTGGGGTGTCAACTACCACAATCCCGCCCACTCATTCCCCCCAAAAACCTTTAGCATATAACCATGTCGTCATCACATTACACGTGGTTACATCGGCATAGTTTCTATATGTGACAGTGAAGTAGGTTTCTTCAAGTTGAACCTCTTCAACAAAAAAAAAAAAAAAAAAAAAAAAGGGTGACTATTTCAAAAACGTATCGCTAATCAGATTTTGTTCTTTGATGTTGAATAGACAGATAAATGAAACGGCTGTGGTGGTGTTTTGAAGGCAAGTAATCCCACTCACAGGTGGTTTTGTATGTCGGAAATAATAGCAAAAACATGCCGGTGGTGTTAACGTGGAAATTACTTTATTGATTCAGTTGAAAACCGGCTGCTGGATTAACCAGGCGGACTGCTGCCAACTGAATGACATGCTATCTGACAAACACAGGAACTCGCGCAACAGAAATCAAACAATTACCAATGGTCTGTTATTTCGTGTTGCAGTTGCGGAGTTAAACATCCCAATTGAACCTACTTTCTGACTATTTAGTCACATTGATTAATGTGTTGGTTTTTTTGTTGTTTTTTTTTTTTTTTTTTTTTTTTTTTTTTTTTACTGAGAATATTGTTTATTAGCGTTTAGTGCTATTTTAATTTTTAATTTTTTAATAGGAAATGTTAAACGCCCCAACTGAATCTACTTTTTGACTGAAGCAGTCAGATTATTTAATGAGCCGTTTTGGTTCTGTTTTTACTGAGAATATTGTTTGTTTACGTTTTAGTGTTATTTTAATTCTTTTCATTTTAAATTGAAAAATGTAAAATATATTTTCTCCTAGAGTTTTGATCAGATTGTTCTGAAATTTGGTACTATCTTCTTCGCCAGCGTTCCATTGGTTGTGTTATATCCTTTATCCCGTGAGAGTCGCAAAAAAGGTTGTCAGGCGTAGATCTTTTGCAGAGCCCCACAGCTTAGCATCCATCGTAGTACTCACAAGCCAGATTTGTTGCCTCTCTCTCTGTTATAGAGTGGACAGGACTGCTGGAAGTGTTGTGATGTTTGATCATCTTATGGGACAGTCTTCACAAACTTATAAATGTATAGACATATTCTCCTAGAATGTTGACTACATAGTTCTGAGTGTCATGACTCTTCACAAATTAATAGAGATATATTTCGGACATTAAAAAAAAAAAAAAAAAAAAAATCTTTAAAATTTAAATACAAAATGTTCTCCTAGTTTTAAATTTAAAAGATTTAAATATTAATTAAAAAGTTGAATGTTATCTTCTCATAGAGTTTCAGTTCAGGAAGACCTGATATCATCACTGTTTAGACAGTGATTCATGTGTGCATGTCATCATCATGCACAGCTATGTATCTCCCAATGAGCTCTGTCCTGTGTTGGTTTTGATTTAGTAAATGAGTCTGGGAGTGTCAGTCCTCTTTTGAGATGTGCAGGAAGGGTGTATTTTTCTGTAAATGATCTCCTCGAGAGTAGGCCTACCCGTCCTAGAGATTCATGGAATCAACCACTATTTTGCCAAATGCCCATTCGACTGTGCAGCGATAGGTCTTGATCGTGGATAACGGTTTTGTCGTTTTGATTTGATCGTATAGTTCTGAAACTTGGTATACTGTAATATATATATATATATATATATATATATATATATACTTGATAAAATATGTTGGCTTTGTGCGAACTGCCCAGATATATCATAAATACTACTGAGACTGAGACATTCAAGGCATATTGTCACAGAACACTGACCTATTTAATGGTCTAACAAATATAATTTGATTTGTACCTAAATGTACTTTATATCTTCATAACCACCATACTTGATTTATTAATGATATTTTGTAAAAATAATTGAATTATGACAATGGTCCATAATTAAATAAACTAAAATTGCCGAGAGGGTTGACATGGATTTCACTCCATCATGTTCAGTTAAAGTTATGCAATAGCTAGATTTGGTTTCCAACAATTAATGTAAAATTTAGTTACTATCCATTTTTACAGAAATAAGGTCCTTAAATCCGTGACAGTGTGCTTTTCAGACAACCCGGTTATTCTCAGATAATAAAAATCAGCATTTCATCATTCATTGGTTTTTTTAAAATATATTGCCGATCATGCAATTTTAGCCGATGCATCTGCCCTAAGTTCAGCCAGTTCACTAACATTCGCGAACTATTTGACTGGTTTCCCGACATGGCAACTAGGTTTAACGTGAGGCGCATAAAACAAACTAGATGACGTTTTTCCGCTCGGTTTCGTTGAACGCAGCCCTGATCAATTAAACCGGAGGAAAAAAAAAATGTATTTACCGTTCTGCCTGTAACATCATACTAGTAAAAAACCATAACAACTTCACCACCTGGAGTTTGAAATATTACCACTCTTTATTTGCACGGGTCCTAAAAGGAAATTAACTCTAATTACATCCATGCAGACGGACCTGACACTACGTGAAACGGTATTCAGTTCGAGATGCAGGAATCAACACCGTTTTTATACTGTAATTATGGGATGTGGGCTGCCTTTCAATATTGCATAACCTAACAGTCAAATCGATCCTGAAAAAAAAAGAAAAAAGAAAGAAAAGGGACACTTGTACTCTTCTTAATGGAACTGGGTGAAATAGTGGTGGTATCCCTTACACAGCTGCCAATTGTAGAGTGCCAATCCACTACAGCGGCCAAAACAAACATCATTCTCGTTTTACAAACCTCAAAATATGTCTAATACAGTTTTAATATCTTAACCTTGATATTCTAAGGTGGTATTTACAACTTAATAAGTTATTATCTATAGTGACTAAACTGAAAATTAAAGGGACATTCCTGAGTTTGCTGCAATTTTATAGATGTTATCGACTAACAGAGACTTTTTTAACGATTGTAATTACATTAGTGGCTGTATATTAAACGTGTTTCTGATCGTTCTAATATTTGTACTAGGTTAAATTTCATTTTATTTCCTAAAATATTATTTCTTCGTACGTTTAATCGTAGAAATATTTGATTTGTCGAAAGCATCTTACAATGTAGCAAACTCAGGAATGTCCCTTTAAAGAGAAGAGTTTCTAAGCCGATTGGCCTCTTGTTAAGTTGGCTCCTAAACCTGCATTTTTAATGTTAACACGTCGCCGAACACTTTTATATTCTTAACTACATGTGGTTAAACGTCTTTTTGTTTGTAATTTATTAATAGTATTTATAATACAAATTTGATGATAACAGTTTGAAATATTTATGTATATGTATCTTTTACTTGTACGTTAATTTTTATATTTTTATCTAATGATAGTCTCTCATAGTTCCTGTAAGGAATGGCTTATGTACTTTTATACTGTATTTTAAATTACATTTTATTATTGTGTACATAAGGTCTCTCTGTATGTCTGTTTGCAAAGCTGCGTAACTAGGGCAATGCCCTTGAACATTAAATTAATTCAATATAAACACGAAACGAAATTAAGTTGAAACAACGAATGACACTTGTTTATTTGTAATACCGGCCTCAGTGGCGCCGTGGTTAGGCCATCGGTCTACAGGCTGGTAGGTACTGGGTTCGGATCCCAGTCGAGGCATGGGATTTTTAATCTAGATACCGACTCCAAACCCTGAGTGGGTAGGTTAAACCACTTGCACCGACCAGTGATCCATAACTGGTTCAACAAAGGCCATGGTTTGTGCTATCCTACCTGTTGGAAGCGCAAATAAAAGAACCCTTGCTGCTAATCGGAAAGAGTAGCCCATGTAGTGGCGACAGCAGGTTTCCTCTCAAAATTTGTGTGGTCCTTAACCATATGTCTGACGCCATATAACCGTAAAATAAAATGTGTTGAGTGTGTCGTTAAATAAAACATTTCTTTCTTTCTTGCTTTCTTTCTTTTTTTCTTGTTTATTTGTAATACCGTCATCGAACGCACTTAGTAACATCACACGAGCAGACACTGTTTGCATGTCTATAAACCAGTAAGTTTATGTAACAATTTACAACTTTAATATCACACTACAAATTACCATGATCAGACAGATATATAGCATGTCGGATCAGATGTCTACTGATAACACTTATATGTAAAACTGCGTTATGGTTTCCTAGTATTTATGACGTTGTCTATCACAGTAAAGTATTATATATTTACATCAGTTGCACCTGGCACAGGATGGTCCATAATTGGGTGGTAATTTATCAATAAACAAACATTATTTGCTGTGTGATGATGTTCATATTTGTTGAGTAATCTATAAAGAGAAGTCATTTGTTTTAATCCGTTATTTCTTGCTTGCGACATTCAACTGGCAACATGAAAATGCTTCTGGCAATCTGCGTTCTGATTCTAGGCGGTGAGTACCTAAAAAGTAGAATAGTATTTTCTTTTTATTGTACTATTAGATATGCTTTATAAACGTATTTTGATGTGCCTACTACTGTACCGTATCTAGCCTAAAATAATGGGGCGGGGGGGGGGGGGGGGGGGTGTTAAAAAGATAACCGAGGCACATAAGTGGAGGGTGTACTCGAGTTAGTATTTATAAACTAAAATACGAAGAGCACTAGAAAATAAAAAAGCACCTTGTCTATCTCTCTCTCTCTCTCTCTCTCTCTCTCTCTCTCTCTCTCTCTCTCTCTCTCTCTCTCTCTCTCTCTCTCTCTCTCTCTCTCTCTCTCTCTCTCTCTCTCTCTCTCTCTGTCTGTCTTTGTTTTGTGAGCTAACATTTTAACTTGATCCTTCATATCATGATATGGCAATCCTATAGCAAATGGTTACCACTATTTCATAGACTGATAGTTCATCAAATATTGGTCAAAGGATCCTATCGGCCTTTTAGTTTTAATCCCCTGGGCGTACAACGGGCCGCCAGCTAAACAGTGGAAGCAGGCGACGCGCACGCGTTAAGATTTGAATGACACTGTGAAAATATTTCATGGCTAGTCCCCATATATTCCCTTATTAGGTGTGGACCTTATAGTCACAAATGTTTATGATTTCCAAGGGTCGTGCCCATAGATTTGGCTTATTAGGTGTGGACCTCAGTTACAAACATTTATGATTTTCAAGGGGCGTCCCTTTAGATTCCCTTATTAGGTGTGGAACTCAGTTACAAACGTTTATGATTTTCAAGGGGCGTCCCCATATATTCCCTTATTAGGTGTGGACTTTATAGTCACAAACGTTTATGATTTCCAAGGGTCGTGCCCATAGATTTGGCTTATTAGGTGTGGACCTCAGTCACCAACGTTTATGAGTTTCAAGTGGCGTCCCTATAGATTTTCGTTAATAGGTGTGGTCCTTAGTTACCAACGTTTATGATGTTCAAGGGGTGTGCCCATAGATTCCATTATTAGGTGTGGACCTTAGTCACAAACGTTTATGATTTTCAAGGGACGTCCCCATAGATTCCCTTATTAGGTGTGGACCTTGATCACCAACGTTTATGATGTTCAAGGGGTGTGCCCATAGATTCCCTTATTAGGTGTGGACCTTAGTCACAAACGTTTATGATTTTCAAGGGGCGTCCCCATAAATTCCCTTATTAGATGTGGACCTTGACCACCAACGTTTATGATTTGAGATGTTATAGTTAGTGAGAGAGAAATCTTTCGACTGAACTGAGCACTTCAATTTGGGGAATTTATTTTCATTATTAATTCGACAAAAAGCTAATACGAAAACTATTAGCCTGTTGTACATATAGAGCCATTCTGTCAGTTTGACTAAATTTCAATTTAGCTACAGAATGTAACGGAATTCGACAAATTGCTAATATTTGGTGTGTGTATGTTTAAAACTTGATATACGTTAAAATACATCCGTTTTTCATTGTTATTTAAACAATTCAGTTTCCTTGGCCTACGGGGATTCGTGTACTGGTACGGCTGGTGAGACGTGTTACCTGCAGCCGGATGCAGTCTGCTTGTAAGTATAAAGTCTTAAAACATCATCATCGTCATCATCATCGTTATCATAATAATATAATCCCTGTCATCATCATAATCATCATAATGTTACAAATATTACTGCTGCTGCTGATACTGCTGCTGCTGCTACTACTACTACTACTACTACTACTACTACTACTACTACTACTACTACTACTACTACTATTACTACTACTGCTATTAATTAACACCACTACTACTACTACTACTTACTACTACTGCTACTAGTAATTACCACCACTACTACTACTACTGCTACTACTAGTAAGTTTGTAGTAGTAGTAGTGGTAGTTGTGGTAGTTGTAGTAGTAGTAGTAGTAGTAGTAGTAGTAGTAATACTTTTAAATTATCAATATTTATCATTATCATCATTTAAAAATTATTATAGCAATTGTTGTTGCTATGATAAAAAGTAGAATCTGTTGTGGGGTTTTTTTTTCTCAGGAATGTGATGTGTCATAATGAAGATGGATTGTCGGATTGCTTTGGGAAGTGGACGTATGGCGGGGAGGAAGTGGCGTGCTACGCCAAATAGCTCTTCGTTGACGACATGATGCGTCAAATAACTAACTCTGGAGTTAGTCACGAAATGATATACCACATAACCATCGCTTAATTTATAACATGATGCGTCAAATAATATATGACCAGTCTGAAGGAACGTAAATGTTAATAACACACACACGGGGGATATTAAAAATGATTGGAAATGAACATGTCTTTGTAATTTCATACGCCATAATAGTTATATCATATATTGCTATACACCTTTTTTGGTGCATTTGTATTATGTTATTTAAAAATATGAACAACTGGAAAAACTAGAAAGGAATATTTACAAAACTAAAGATTTATGTTTGTATTTTGCAGTATGTATTAATGTTATTTATTTATTTTTTATTTAAGGACGCCACTAAGAACATATTGATTTTTTTTATCTTATCATCGGCTATTGGACGTCAAACATATGGTCATTCTGACAGTGTGTTTTTTTAGCGGAAACTCGCTGTCGCCACATAAGCTACTCTTTTACGACAGGCAACAAGGGATCTTTTATTTGCGCTTACGACAGGCAGGTTAACGCAAACCATGGCCTTGGTTGAACCAGTTATGGATCACTGGTCGGTGCAAGTGGTTTACACCTACCCATTGAGTCTTGCGGAGAACTCACTCAGGGTTTGGAGTCGGTATCTGGATTAAAAATCCCATGCCTCCACTGGGATCCGAACCCAGTACCTACCAGCTTGTAGACCGATGACCTAACCACGACGCCACCGAGGCCGTTTTTTTCCCCGGTATTAAATGCTAAAAACACCATCACCATCACCACACCACTCTCAGTGACATTATTTACTTACAAAACAAAAAGAAGAAAAGTTAATTTATATCACAAACCCTATATATCGGTCGATTCGTAACTTGCTAACATATCTAGCTACAACATTTAACCTCGCTTGTAAAACAATGTTTGTTTTTAATTCGCTTTCTGCAAACTTAGTTGACATCTCGGATCTCACCGATCGTCTTCAGCTGATAGCAAAGATCGAACTGAATCCTGAAATACTACAGAACATAGTTAAAGTTTGTTTTTGTTTAACGACACTACTAGAGCACATTAATTAATTAATCATCAGCTGCTGGATGTGAAATATTTGTTAATTCCACTCCCCCACCTGAATTCCGCGGAAAACATTTCAAAATTCCGCGGTACACGTTGATATATTCTGTGGTAGAATTTGATGAATTCAGCGGCAAATTCTGCAACATATAAAATTGAAAAATAACACTTATAAATTAAAGCTAGATGTTTAAAATGTTACATTATTTATTTTGTTTATTTGTTTCAGTACATGATTAACTGGTTACGGAGCAACGGCCACTGGATTTAGGCCTACAAGTTCATCCAGAAACTTGTCGTATTTGAGTCTTTCATTGTGGTACAGGAAAACCAAATCTCTGATTGTCTCTGGATTTAAAGATCTTCGTCTTCCTGTAAATTAAGATCAAATTATATAACGAGAAACTCTGTTCATCATCTGCTGTATTGGTCACGGCATTTGCATATCGCTGTGCCTGTCTGGCAAGGTGTGATTTCTGATCACTAAAGAGAAACTCTGTTCATCATCTGCTGAATTGGTCACGGCATTTGCATATCGCTGTGCCTGTCTGGCAAGGTGTGAGTTCAGATCACCAAATACTTAAATATAGTTGGTTAACATCACGATTCCAACAACCGATATTTATATGTTAATATAATTATTTTATATTAAATAGAATGGAATTGCTGAATCCTATTTCGTATTTGTGAAATCTGTCAGTGTAATTACAACCCGTCTTCGTCGGTTTCCGTAACCTACGCACCGAGCAACGATCGGAACATCTCGCCACAATCCATTGCGTTCTATCCCACGAGGATTTCCGATTCAATGGCATAAAGGCTGGCTCCAAACGCAGGTTACGCAGACTAGAAACTATGAGGCGGTTACCAGTCCAGCCTGTAATAACTTAAAAGAAAAGAAACAAATGCTTTATGCTCATATTTATTACTGTATGGAAAGTAAGCACTATTAAAATTTCATGTTTAATGTTACGATTCAGAAACGTCGAACATTTTGCGGTGATTAAGACAAATTTCACGGCCTAAAATTATGAATTATGCACACGTTCTGCACGAAAAGTGATTTTCTGCGGACGAACAACTATTCTGCACGATGATGTAAATTCTGCCATTTTTTTTCGCGTCCGCGGAATTCAAGGGAGGGGGTGGGGGGAGAGTGTAATTCTGACACAGTTATCAGAGGATACTCGCTACATTTTTCCATCAGCAGCAAGGGATATTTTATATGCACTTCCCCACTGACAGGAAAGCATATGCCACGGCCTTTGACCAGTTGTGGTGTACTGGTTGGAACGAGGAAAACCCCCAATCAGTTGAATGGATCCACCGAGGTGATTCGATCCTGCGACGCAAGCACCCCAGGCGAGCGCTCAACTGACTCAGCTAAAGGGGCAGTTTGAGTGTATCCAGTGTTCGAGATTAACGGTATCCCGATATTCCAGGGATACCAGAATTTAATTTTGGATACCAGACTTCAAGAACCCAGTATCCCACCGGGATACCATATAATACTAAAATATCAGGTGGGATACCAGATTTTGAAATGTTAGTATCCAACTGGGATACTGCCCCAAAATTTTAATCTCGAACACTGGTATCAGTGGTAAATGAGTCGTGCTCCCAAAGGGAGAGAGATCTGTGGCGGTGTTGAACTGTTCTCGGAAATTTTTAAAATAAAGAAGGAAAGAAGGAAGGAAATGTTTTATTTAACGACGCACTCAACACATTTTATTTACAATTATATGGCGTCAGACATATGGCTAAGGACCACACAGATATTGAGAGAGGAAACCCGCTGTCGCCACTTAATGGGCTACTCTTTTCGATTAGCAGCAAGGGATCTTTTATATGCGCCATCCCACAGACAGCATAGTACATACCACGGCCTTCGTTACACCAGTTGTGGAGCACTGGCGGGAACAAGAAATAGCCGACCGCGCATCAAGCGAACGCTTTACCACTAAATAAAGATGCTCAGAAACACAGAGAGAGAAATTATGTTTTTGTTTTTGTTTTGTTAAGGTCTACATTACATATTATATGAAGATAAGTTTTACATTCTTCGTGATGAAGAATACTGGCAAGTCGGGTGCAGCCATAGGCGTACGGGCTCCCATTTTGTGTGTGTGTGAGGGGGGGGGGGGGGGGGGGGGGGGGGGGGGGGGGGCTGTTGGCTGGTTGTTGGCCGAATTAAACAAAAATGCCGGAACATTTATTCATATTAGCTTTACTACCAAACAGCTATTTAGGGTTACAACTCATTTTTAACTACCAAAACAAGAATATTTCGGGTTTACAAATCATTTTTAGGATAGAATGATTAAAATACAAGGTAAAAAGGTATCAAATATCTTTATAATTTTGCCCGAATTTGAAGTTTTGCTCCAGCATTGGGGGGGGGGGGGGGGGGTGCCAGTGCACTGCACACACACACCCCCCCCCCCCCCCGCACCTGCACCCTGTGTCGTACGCTTATGTGTGCAGCTCGTTCTCGAACAAAATAGCGCAACTCATATTAAAGTTTGAACCGCGTAGTGATTTCATCAAACTTAGAAGTGGGAAATGTTTTAACTTATCGATAAAAGGTTATGTGTCCTTTCTGTGATTTTGTAACTACATCCAATTTACGTGAAAGCCACGCTGTGGGAGCCACTAAATGAGTAATAATCATGACGAAGATACGCCAGGGGAAAAAAAAACACCCGACATATTTGTGAAGGGTAAAGCACTGTATGTACATGTAGATATATAGATATGTGTTGATAGGGCAATACATATGTCTCGTATGTACATTTAATGATAAGCGTTCGTAATGGTGCCAAGAATGGTAGAAACACAGATAAAGATGGATTCTTCATTTGCTGATTGTTTCATCTTTCTTCTCTCTCTCTTTTTTTTTGTCTTTGCGATAATGATGTGAGAAATATGAGATGGTGAAACAATATCAAGAAAAAAAAAAAAAAAAAGAAAAAAAAAAGGCTATTGTTTTCAGGAAGCTGAGGAAGCTTGTGTTTAGACGATATTAACGAAATACACCGACGTCAAAATGACAACATAACATTAACATTGTTAAAACTAGCAAAATTATATTAAAGATTTTAAACACTAAAACATATTTTTGTACTATTGTAGCCGTTTTAGGCAACTGAAATCATACTTTACTTAGATTTTATGATTTAGATTATCAATTTCTGTACTATCGAAGTGTTTTTGGTCATCCTGGCCACGTGCTTATATGCCTTAACGTCTAGACTTTAACGTAATGCTATTTGAATTGCGTTGCCATGACGTAAATGTGTGGACTTTATTAAAGTCTAGACTTTAAGGTTTATAAGCACGGGGCCTAGGTCACTGCACACAGTTAAGTAAGTTGTTGGACACCCATGGTACGATCGCCGGCTGAAATTGGGGCTGGACTATCCTCGGATGTGTGTGTGTGTGTGTGTGTGTGTATGTGTGTGTGTGGTGCGTGTGTGTGTGCGTGTGTGTATCAGCAACTGAAATGTATAATGCATGTCAGCGAACAAAGTGTCACACATATCAACACACTGCATTATGTCTTGTTGCTCGTCTTAGCTTAAGGAAAACTTGTCATTTTCACTTTTAATGTCACTGCAAATGTACATGACAAAGTACCCGAACAATTGCCTGTTGTTCTGTTTTGTATTCCTTACCTTTGGAAAATATAATATCATATATTTAGCAAACCTTTATGATATATTTATCATTGGCGGATCCAGGGGAGGAGGAGCGGGGGTGGGGTTAGCGGGGGGACACATAAATCCCGTGACTCCCCCCCCCCCCCCGTTTGAAGTACCATTTTAATAACATTTTTAAAAATTATTATTCACAGTATACAACAGTAAACTGCCACGAAAACACATCTCTAGGCATGTATGTTTATTTAAAAAATGTTCGGGAAGCATGTCCCTGAAACTATACCCTCTCTCCCAACCCCGATCTCTCTCTCTCTCTCTCTCTCTCTCTCTCTCTCTCTCTCTCTCTCTCTCTCTCTCTCTCTCTCTCTCTCTCTCCCCCCTCTGCTTATTTGCCTTCGACAAACTCAAACTATCCCTTTTTAGAATTTTGTGAACCCCTTTGTCAAAATTCTGGATCCGCCCCTGATTATGTGTATGCAATGTGGAATGTTTATAATCAACTCTGGTCGTATTAAAGCAGTATTCTAAAAACACGAAGCACTGTTACCTACATTCTTCTGAACTTTCCATATAACTGGTCGCCTTGTAACTGCGTATTAACGTCAGCAAACGTCTCTTTATATTAATTTTGTGACATTTTCTCTTGACATTCGGTTTTTTGTTTTTGTTTTTCTGCTATAACCTTTTTCACATGCATTTATGTACAAACATATTAAATTTTTTCCCGAATTTAAAGTTATATAATATGTGGAATTTAGAGACATTATGTATAAACTATTTGATCGTAAAATCAAATTACGGCGGAACACACAAAACTACGTACTTTTTTCAATTTGTGACATTTTCATTAGTCGCAAACATATTAACAAAATACATTTAACATATTGTATTTGGTAAATGCCATTTATTAAATGTCGAAATCATAAAAAGTCATAAAATCTATATGTACAGTACATGTATACTGGTCTATCTTGCTGGTGTTTCGTGAAACATTCATTCATTCACTCACTTACTCACTCACTCACTCACTCACTCACTCACTCACTCACTCACTCACTCATTGTATCCCGGTCCAACTATGAAAGATAAGGAAGGAAAGAAAGGAAATGTTTTATTTAACGACGCACTCAACACATTTTATTTACGGTTATATGGCGTCAGACATAGGGTTAAGGACCACACAGATTGTGAGAGAAAACCAGCTGTCGCCACTTCATATCAAAGACAGTGGTATGTCCTATCCTGCCTGTGGGAATGTGCATATAAAAGATCCCGTGCTGCTAATGAAAAAATAAAATGAACAACAACCAGAAGAATAAATAAATAAACGGTGTTGGTTCTTACATCATAATGTTGACGTCACACTATCTTCAATTTCCTGCAATTAGCATAATTCTGAATGTACATTTTTTTTTTTTATGCTTCAAATTAACGGCAAGTTATATACCGTATATCAGTTTATAACTAACGGCTGGTTATATATAATACGAGTTTATAATTAAATAACGATATACACATATGTGAATATGAGTTTATAATTAAATAACGATATACACATATGTGAATATGAGTTTATAATTAAATAACGATATACACATATGTGAATATGTGTTTATAATTAAATAACGATATACACACATGTGAATATGAGTTTATAACTAAATAACGATATACACACATGTGAATATGAGTTTATAACTAAATAACGATATACACACATGTGAATATGTGTTTATAACTAAATAACGATATACACACATGTGAATATGAGTTTATAACTAAGTAACGATATACACACATGTGAATATGTGTTTATAACTAAATAACGATATACACGCATGTAAATATGAGTTTATAACTAAATAACGATATACACACATGTGAATATGTGTTTATAACTAAATAACGATATACACATATGTGAATATGAGTTTATAACTAAGTAACATGAATCCATCCACATTAGAGGGGCAGACCCTAGTTTTTAAACACTAAGGCATATTTTTCACTAGTAAAGCTGTTTATGATCACTGAAATCAAACATTACTTCACAATTTATTCATCAGTGCTGACATTTCCTTTATGAACGCGGGAACTTGCTGACATAATAGCAGTAAGATGATGATGTCACACGTAACAAAACAAATTATGGAATTAAAAAATATTCAGACAGATATTGTAGACGCCTCAAATTGTTTTAAAACATCTTTTCCAGGAGGATGAGTTTGCTTAAGGGAGAGGGGGGGGGGGGGGGGGCGCTTTGCGTTTTTGGAGCGGCCACTAGTTTCCCAACTCTGAAACTAGTGTGGGGGTTCAGAGGTGGATCCGGAACTCGATCATTTCCCACGACCACCGCCCCCCCCCCCCCTCCTAAACTGTTCAGCTAATTTCCTCTATTTTTTTTATTTCTATTGGGATGCACTTTAGACGAGTTGGGTCCATGTACCCTCCTCCTGTTAGTCACCCCCTCTCCGCACAGTATTTTCTGGATCTGTCCCTGCAGTTTGAAACGGATCTATTATTTGGGAAGTTCACAAGAATGTAGGTCATGCATTTTCATGTTATTAGAATATTGTTTTAATAGGACCACAGTTGAGTATATGTACATTTTGTAAATTGCATATAATATTATCATAAAGTACATCTGTTTTCAATAGGTGTCTGTGACCTAGCGTCCCTTTCCAATAGGTTCTCCTACAATAGCATACAAATATACATTTCTTAGAACAAATATATATATATATATATATATATATATATATATATATATATATATATATATATATATATATATATGGGGTGTCGTTAATCATCTCTTCTGTTCTATTCTTGTGCACTCTAAGATTCCCAACGTTCAGTAACAAATCATACATTT
This sequence comes from Gigantopelta aegis, assembly GCF_016097555.1. Classification (NCBI taxonomy): domain Eukaryota; kingdom Metazoa; phylum Mollusca; class Gastropoda; order Neomphalida; family Peltospiridae; genus Gigantopelta; species Gigantopelta aegis. The sequence goes on from NC_054702.1 coordinate 51,235,567, forward strand.
ATGATAGCAAATAATTATGGCACTAGGGGATAAAGTCACAGTAATAACAATTATTAAATGCACTCATGGTTTTCTAGCTCAGGGTGAAAAGGTCAAATTACGAATCACCTTAGCTGTGTCTCTTTGATGTGGCAGGTAACCATCGAACCACTAAATCTAATTAATCAGACTTAAGTCAATTATTGCATATGTTCTGTCATTGACTTCCAATAGTCAATCATTAGCATTCAGTATGCTCTAGTGGTGTCATTAAATAAATTAAAACAAATGTTCTGTCATTATTGTTATCTTCATATTAAGACATTAAAACAATTAAAGTTAAAACTGGAACGATTTCCACACACTGACATAAAATTTGGAAATACGCCATCTTATTCTCTATCATTAGATACATCTACCTACTCCAGAAAAAAAGAAACAACACAATATAACACATTAGTAACCTAAAAATAAATTCTTAAATATCCACTAATAACAATATTTTGTGTGGTAAACATGGTGGCGGTAGCATTGTGCAATTACCTATGGGAGAGCATCTTAGAACTCGGCCACTTTCCCCGCCCACCATCAGCAATGTTTGTTTTGTTTAACGACACTACAAAAGGGCATTGATTTATTAAAGTGACAGATCATAGTTTCTAAACACGACGACAAGACGAGTTGTTTCCTTTACAAGGTGATGGACATGTCATATAACACTAATCTTATTTAGGATAATAAGGTTAGGCAAGATGAAATAAGCTATTAGTAATAATTCATTTTTAGTTAAAAAATAATGTTAGCTGATATTAGGTTAATCTCTTAGATCTCCATTAACAATGTGTATTTGAATGCAGTTGACTCTGGAATGACTACATTTAAATAACGCGATTTCTGCTGTAATTTTAACATACTTCTTAGGTTGGTGAATTATGTTTTAGGCAAATATGGAATTTCTTACAATTATTTTTGTGAGTTTGGCAAAAACATTAAAATCTACAGAAGAGGGTTCTGTGTAGCCATTTTGCATTCTCTTCTTTATTTGTACACAAATATAAGCTTGGCAATGACAGCTTTAGGTCAATTCATTAAATCTTGTCCATATATTCAGTGAGTTTTCTATAGTAAAGGGCATTTGAAGTATATACCAAGTGCAGGAGCAATTTTGACACATTTGCTAATCTACCTAGGAGTGTGTTAGTATTATCTTCCATTATTACCACACTTGTAAAGCTATAGTTTTCAATATTACAATGTAAATGTTTTGTTACATTACAGATTGTAGTAATGCATACAATATAAATATTATATTCAGTTAAAACAGAAAATAATTAAAGAAAAATGACTTTCGCACACGTTTGATGCTTTGAATGTACTTTTCTTATCACAAATAAAAAATAAAAATGTAAAACCCTAATGATAACTCTAGATATGATACATGTCTGTAAACACCAATCACTGGAGTTTATTAATAAAATATCAACAGATATATTGGTAGCTTTCAGTGGATTTAATAATGCATATATAAAAAACAACTAGGCTGATGGGTTTGAAAATATTGCATTCAGTGACTTGACATCTAAGCATATTCCATACCTTGGGTGTTTTCCCCACCATGATGTGTACCACATTAATTTACTACTGTTTGTGGATGCAGTGGTGTTCATTTCAGATGCCACATGTAATATGCTTTTTTTTCTAGTGAAGTTCTTATCATATGCCCATTGAAGTTTTTCAAAACATAGGGTCACTGCAATAAATGAGTTTTAAGTAATTATTTATTGGAAATGAGAGACTCTGACTATGCATGCACACACTACATATACAACTAAGCATACACACCAACCCATAGTATGTATCTTCAAGAGTAGTATTTTTATTTATTATTTGTTTTAAATATGATACATTGCATTTGTATACAACTTTGCATAACACTGTTGCTTCCTGAGGTGTACATTAAATCAGGTTGCACTGTAGGAACAACACTTTCAATTATGTTATCATATCAGAACACAGAAGATCCTGATAGTCATGAAAACACCCAATTGGACACTTTTTAAAAAATATGTTTTTTTGGTATAGGTTGCATAGTACCAAAGAAGAGAGTTCCGTGTCAAAGTTCGATGTGCACCGTCAAATACTTACGGAGTATAAGCAGCTGTGGGTGTGATTGATTATTTGTGCAAATACTGTTATCCATTGGCAATAAATAAATACACTTTTATTTGTTATACAGTTGTTATGCAGTTTATACCAGAGGTTGAAACTAATGCGGGGTACCCCCCAAAAATGGAACTGCAATTTTGAGCAAAAATGACGGTTGCTATTAAAAACATTAATTAAATCTCTTAAATGATGCGTGACCCCCCCCCCCCCCCCCCCCCCCCCCCGAGGTGCCACATTTTCTATTGCTGTACTTCCTGGGTGTGTTGAAACGCTGCTTATATCAGTTTTATTAGTAAACGTTAACATTATCAGCAATAGGAATTGATTTGGTCTATTAGAACCTGAACATAGAGCTATATATAACTATATAGACTAATGGTTTTGATAGATGTTTCTGACCTCTGAAGACACGAGTCCGATCTCTTGATACTGACACCGTGTACTGACTTAAATCATATACACACGCTTTCCATATGGGAAATCCCGATCACATTAGTGTAATGAATAAGAAACCTCGATGGGATCGTAGTGTGGTAAACCAAATAGCAGAAGCCGAGTTGAATCGTATTTCCACAGTCGAATATCAGGGTCGAAGAAACTGAAAGGTCGTTCGAATTTCTCATAGTTATCTTTAGTCTTTATAGCCTTCGACATTGTGAACCAAAACTAACAGATGGAGAACGTATATTTGATAAGCTTGGGCCATTGAACTATTGGATACCTTTCCATATTCACATGTCGCAACCGTGCTAGTTCATATTTATTTATTTTTTATTTTATTTTATTTTATTTTATTTTATAAAATTTTATAAATAAATTTTATTTTTATTTTTTTATTTTATTTTATAAATAAAATTTTATTTTATTACAATGTTTTGTTTTGGTATTATAATATTGTTATTATGACATCTTTGAACTTGGGTATCAAAACGTTTTCCCGAACAACGTCAGTGGATTATATTAAGTTTACGTATCTGTTTTACCCAATTTTAGGTAAATATCAATATTTGCCCGCAGCTAAGTAAGGATGTGGTAACTGTTTTGGCGCCTCTCCCGAAGTGTTGCAACGTTCTGTGTTGTTCAAGGGGTGGGATCTAACTCATTCGTTCACCTGCTGTGCTTGCGTTGTAGGATCGAATCGCCCCAATGGACCCTGATTAGGTTTTCCCTATTTCAACCAGTGCAACACGATCTGGTATATCAAAGGCTGTGGTATGCATGTATCCCATCTATGAATGATATATACACGTGTGTGTGTGTGTGTGTGTGTGTGTGTGTGTGTGTGTCTGTGTGTGTGTGTGTGTATATGTATATATATATTGGTTGGTAGATACTGGGTTCGCAGCCCTGTACTGACTTCCACTGAGAGCGATTTAACGGCTCAATGGGTAGGTTAAGACCATTACACCGACTTCTCTTTTACTAACCACTAACCCACTATTCTGGACAGACAGCCCAGATAGCTGAGATGTGTGTGCCTAGGACAACGTGTTTGAACCTTAATTGGATATAAGCATGAAAATAAGTTGAAATTAATGAATCGGTAGAACGCTCGCCTATGATGCTTGAATCGTACAGTTCGAATCTCCTCGATGGAATCATTCTCTAATTTTATTATTATTATTATTTTGTCTCAACCAGTGCCTCACGACTGGTATATCAAAAACCGTGGTATGCTCTGTCCTTTCTGCACATATCAACACACTGCATTATGTCTTGTTGCTCGTCTTAGCTTAAGGAAAACTTGTCATTTTCACTTTTAATGTCACTGCAAATGTACATGACAAAGTACCCGAACAATTGCCTGTTGTTCTGTTTTGTATTCCTTACCTTTGGAAAATATAATATCATATATTTAGCAAACCTTTATGATATATTTATCATTGGCGGATCCAGGGGAGGAGGAGCGGGGGTGGGGTTAGCGGGGGAACACATAAATCCCGTGACTCCCCCCCCCGTTTGAAGTACCATTTTAATAACATTTTTAAAAATTATTATTCACAGTATACAACAGTAAACTGCCACGAAAACACATCTCTAGGCATGTATGTTTATTTAAAAAATGTTCGGGAAGCATGTCCCTGAAACTATACCCTCTCTCCCAACCCCGATCTCTCTCTCTCTCTCTCTCTCTCTCTCTCTCTCTCTCTCTCTCTCTCTCTCTCTCTCTCTCTCTCTCTCTCTCTCTCTCTCCCCCCTCTGCTTATTTGCCTTCGACAAACTCAAACTATCCCTTTTTAGAATTTTGTGAACCCCTTTGTCAAAATTCTGGAACCGCCCCTGATTATGTGTATGCAATGTGGAATGTTTATAATCAACTCTGGTCGTATTAAAGCAGTATTCTAAAAACACGAAGCACTGTTACCTACATTCTTCTGAACTTTCCATATAACTGGTCGCCTTGTAACTGCGTATTAACGTCAGCAAACGTCTCTTTATATTAATTTTGTGACATTTTCTCTTGACATTCGTTTTTTTGTTTTTGTTTTTCTGCTATAACCTTTTTCACATGCATTTATGTACAAACATATTAAATTTTTTCCCGAATTTAAAGTTATATAATATGTGGAATTTAGAGACATTATGTATAAACTATTTGATCGTAAAATCAAATTACGGCGGAACACACAAAACTACGTACTTTTTTCAATTTGTGACATTTTCATTAGTCGCAAACATATTAACAAAATACATTTAACATATTGTATTTGGTAAATGCCATTTATTAAATGTCGAAATCATAAAAAGTCATAAAATCTATATGTACAGTACATGTATACTGGTCTATCGTGCTGGTGTATCGTGAAACATTCATTCATTCACTCACTTACTCACTCACTCACTCACTCACTCACTCACTCACTCACTCATTGTATCCCGGTCCAACTATGAAAGATAAGGAAGGAAAGAAAGGAAATGTTTTATTTAACGACGCACTCAACACATTTTATTTACGATTATATGGCGTCAGACATAGGGTTAAGGACCACACAGATTGTGAGAGAAAACCAGCTGTCGCCACTTCATATCAAAGACAGTGGTATGTCCTATCCTGCCTGTGGGAATGTGCATATAAAAGATCCCGTGCTGCTAATGAAAAAATAAAATGAACAACAACCAGAAGAATAAATAAATAAACGGTGTTGGTTCTTACATCATAATGTTGACGTCACACTATCTTCAATTTCCTGCAATTAGCATAATTCTGAATGTACATTTTTTTTTTTTATGCTTCAAATTAACGGCAAGTTATATACCGTATATCAGTTTATAACTAACGGCTGGTTATATATAATACGAGTTTATAATTAAATAACGATATACACATATGTGAATATGAGTTTATAATTAAATAACGATATACACATATGTGAATATGAGTTTATAATTAAATAACGATATACACATATGTGAATATGTGTTTATAATTAAATAACGATATACACATATGTGAATATGAGTTTATAACTAAATAACGATATACACATATGTGAATATGAGTTTATAACTAAGTAACATGAATCCATCCACATTAGAAGGGCAGACCCTAGTTTTTAAACACTAAGGCATATTTTTCACTAGTAAAGCTGTTTATGATCACTGAAATCAAACATTACTTCACAATTTATTCATCAGTGCTGACATTTCCTTTATGAACGCGGGAACTTTCTGACATAATAGCAGTAAGATGATGATGTCACACGTAACAAAACAAATTATGGAATTAAAAAATATTCAGACAGATATTGTAGACGCCTCAAATTGTTTTAAAACATCTTTTCCAGGAGGATGAGTTTGCTTAAGGGAGGGGGGGGGGGGGGGCGCTTTGCGTTTTTGGAGCGGCCACTAGTTTCCCAACTCTGAAACTAGTGTGGGGGTTCAGAGGTGGATCCGGAACTCGATCATTTCCCACGACCACCGCCCCCCCCCCCCCTAAACTGTTCAGCTAATTTCCTCTATTTTTTTATTTCTATTGGGATGCACTTTAGACGAGTTGGGTCCATGTACCCTCCTCCTGTTAGTCACCCCCTCTCCGCACAGTATTTTCTGGATCTGTCCCTGCAATTTGAAACGGATCTATTATTTGGGAAGTTCACAAGAATGTAGGTCATGCATTTTCATGTTATTAGAATATTGTTTTAATAGGACCACAGTTGAGTATATGTACATTTTGTAAATTGCATATAATATTATCATAAAGTACATCTGTTTTCAATAGGTGTCTGTGACCTAGCGTCCCTTTCCAATAGGTTCTCCTACAATAGCATACAATATACATTTCTTAGAACAATATATATATATATATATATATATATATATATATATATATATATATATATATATATATGGGGTGTCGTTAATCATCTCTTCTGTTCTATTCTTGTGCACTCTAAGATTCCCAACGTTCAGTAACAAATCATACATTTATGATAGCAAATAATTATGGCACTAGGGGATAAAGTCACAGTAATAACAATTATTAAATGCACTCATGGTTTTCTAGCTCAGGGTGAAAAGGTCAAATTACGAATCACCTTAGCTGTGTCTCTTTGATGTGGCAGGTAACCATCGAACCACTAAATCTAATTAATCAGACTTAAGTCAATTATTGCATATGTTCTGTCATTGACTTCCAATAGTCAATCATTAGCATTCAGTATGCTCTAGTGGTGTCATTAAATAAATTAAAACAAATGTTCTGTCATTATTGTTATCTTCATATTAAGACATTAAAACAATTAAAGTTAAAACTGGAACGATTTCCACACACTGACATAAAATTTGGAAATACGCCATCTTATTCTCTATCATTAGATACATCTACCTACTCCAGAAAAAAAGAAACAACACAATATAACACATTAGTAACCTAAAAATAAATTCTTAAATATCCACTAATAACAATATTTTGTGTGGTAAACATGGTGGCGGTAGCATTGTGCAATTACCTATGGGAGAGCATCTTAGAACTCGGCCACTTTCCCCGCGCACCATCAGCAATGTTTGTTTTGTTTAACGACACTACAAAAGGGCATTGATTTATTAAAGTGACAGACCATAGTTTCTAAACACGACAACAAGACGAGTTGTTTCCTTTACAAACGTAACTTCTTGTTCACACTGTCAAGGTCACCATGAACAATAATAAACAAAAGTAAGTGCTTTTCACTAGATTCATTCGACTTAAGCAATTTTCAAAATCTGTATGAACCTCAAGAGGCTTCAATCTCAATGCAATTTAACGGAACTAATTACACTAAGGACCTATTTTTTAAAACAATACACCGTCTGGGTATATAATCTGTTTATGGGAAACTACGGTAATTTTGTGTAACATTAGTTTACAAAATTGCCTTTGTTTGACTCAATAGAATGCATATTGTTAAACAATTGTTGTAATATTAGATTGGTGGACCTAATGGATTAAAAGTACATTATTAAGTATCGAAGCTTAAAACGTCCATGAAATGATCATGTATTGTTTTCGCAGAGTGGTCTTCATTTTGAACGATATTACGTTTCGAAAATATATCCGAACACCTTTTATGGAACACCATATATTTACTAAGTTCTTCGCACATATTTTCTTTCTTAGTTGTAATAGTTTGCAAAACAAAGTTGTTATGTAGTATGTACCAGAGGTTGAAACTAATGCGGGGTACCCCCCAAAATGGAACTGCAATTTTTAGCAAAAATGACGGTTGCTATTAAAATCATTAATTAAATCTCTTAAATGATACGTGACCCCCCATTTTCTTTCAGGCAACTTAGATGTGAGGTGCCATACTTTCTATTGCTGTACTTCCTGGGTGTGTTGAATCCCTGCTTATATCAGTTTTATTAGTAAACGTTAACATTATCGGCAACAGGAATAGATTTGGTCTATTAGAACCTATAGCATATATCAACTATATTATCATTATTTTATATTGTGTGCCATTTACTGTTATTTGACAGTCATAATTGCTTAATTAGGTTACACTCAGGCATGGGAGTTCATAATGATCTTGACCTTGGCATTAATTTACTGTGCACTGCTGAGAATAGTTTGAAAAAAAGTCTGTGCTGACGAATTGGAGATTTTGGGCCATATTTTTTACTTAAAATATTTTAAAGCTTATTTATCCAAGGTGATGGACATTGTCACGGGGATTCTATAATTCCCGTAACTGAATAAAACACGATTATCAAAATATCTCTCCTAACTGTATATCTATTAGATCTCTCTGTAACAGGCGGTTAAACCCTAGTATGGCTCGTCTCTAGGTATGATCAGAGATACGATCTTATATAAAGTATATATTATTATAGCACGTTAGTTCTCTAGAAACACAACAAAAACACAATACACTTTGGAATCTGTATTAATCTACGCTGACAAATGTACAGCCGTAATAGTTGATTAATAACAGCAATAATAACAACCCAGAACTGATCACTTAATTAGTTAATCTCTAGGTGCCTAGTTACACAATATGCGAATCACTTCACCGTTACACAACACCCACGCGTGTGATAATTGAGAAACGCTTCCAGGAGAAGTTAATTAATAAAGGAATTACAACACCATTCCTAACTGGTTAATTTTTAATTAACCCTTACTACTCGTTCAGTAACGTGTGATAATTTTAGGAACGCTTCCAGGGGAACTTAATTAATAAAGGAATTACAGCTCTATTCCTAACGGGTTAATTTTTAATTAACCCTAACTACTCATTCAGTAACCTTGTAACACAGAAATAATACTGGTACCTATCACAATAAAGACAATAACCTACAGTTTACCTAGGTCGTCTAGGATGACTGGCTAAGCTTTATATTACCAAATACTCGTATAATGTTAGAACAAAAAGTCTACGATTTACTTCGTCAGATGACCGAAGACACTGTCTAAAGAATATTGGTATAATACAGTATTAAAATATTTAAAGTCACATCAATCACATCAAGGTTATACACAGAGCAGAAATGATATTTACCAAAGTCCAAACGGACTTACGTTCCGGGGAAGCTTCCTTTTCGGTTTTTTCCTAACTCTAAAAAACTAGCTATTTATTATAAAACCAGAATTCGCCTGGGGGTATAAGGCGGTACCTCCCCCTATCATCTGATATTTCACCTCTACTAGAGTCGGTATATTTCTCTCTGATCGTCAGACTTACTGACGCCATCGTCGCCAAATCACGGTTGTAAAAACCGCACTCGCAGAGGTATTACGTAACTACTCGCCACATGGCCTCCACAGCTGGACTAAGTGCATATTGGAATGTCCGATCGCGCGAAGTATTACGTAACAAGTTGCCCACCTGGGCTACGGGCAATGAAACTGCACACGGCCCTCTAACACAATTAAAATCGCCACAGGCGAAACAAATTTAAGAGCATGTACCGTCACAGACATGTCATATAACACTAATCTTATTTAGGATAATAAGGTTAGGCAAGATGAAATAAGCTATTAGTAATAATTCATTTTTAGTTAAAAAATAATGTTAGCTGATATTAGGTTAATCTCTTAGATCTCCATCGACGATGTGTATTTGAATGCAGTTGACTCTGGAATGACTACATTTAAATAACGCGATTTCTGCTGTAATTTTAACATACTTTTTAGTTTGGTGAATTATGTTTTAGGCAAATATGGAATTTTTTACAATTATTTTTGTGAGTTTGGCAAAAACATTAAAATCTACAGAAGAGGGTTCTGTGTAGCCATTTTGCATTCTCTTCTTTATTTGTACACAAATATAAGCTTGGCAATGACAGCTTTAGGTCAATTCATTAAATCTTGTCCATATATTCAGTGAGTTTTCTATAGTAAAGGGCATTTGAAGTATATGAAGTGCATTTGAAGTGCAGGAGCAATTTTGACACATTTGCTAATCTACCTAGGAGTGTGTTAGTATTATCTTCCATTATTACCACACTTCAATATTACAATGTAAATGTTTTGTTACATTACAGATTGTAGTAATGCATACAATATAAATATTATATTCAGTTAAAACAGAAAATAATTAAAGAAAAATTACTTTCGCACACGTTTGATGCTTTGAATGTACTTTTCTTATCACAAATTACCACACATTCAATATTACAATGTAAATGTTTTGTTACATTACAGATTGTAGTAATGCATACAATATAAATATTATATTCAGTTAAAACAGAAAATAATTAAAGAAAAATTACTTTCGCACACGTTTGATGCTTTGAATGTACTTTTCTTATCACAAATAAAAAATAAAAATGTAAAACCCTAATGATAACTCTAGATATGATACATGTCTGTAAACACCAATCACTGGAGTTTATTAATAAAATATCAACAGATATATTGGTAGCTTTCAGTGGATTTAATAATGCATATATAAAAACCAACTAGGCTGATGGGTTTGAAAATATTGCATTCAGTGACTTGACATCTAAGCATATTCCATACCTTGGGTGTTTTCCCCACCATGATGTGTACCACATTAATTTACTACTGTTTGTGGATGCAGTGGTGTTCATTTCAGATGCCACATGTAATATGCTTTTTTTTCTAGTGAAGTTCTTATCATATGCCCATTGAAGTCTTTCAAAACATAGGGTCACTGCAATAAATGAGTTTTAAGTAATTATTTATTGGAAATGAGAGACTCTGACTATGCATGCACACACACTACATATACAACTAAGCATACACACACCAACCCATAGTATGTATCTTCAAGAGTAGTATTTTTATTTATTATTTGTTTTAAATATGATACATTGCATTTGTATACAACTTTGCATAACACTGTTGCTTCCTGAGGTGTACATTAAATCAGGTTGCACTGTAGGAACAACACTTTCAAATTATGTTATGATATCAGAACACAGAAGATCCTGATAGTCATGAAAACACCCAATTGGACACTTTTTAAAAAATATGTTTTTTTGGTATAGGTTGCATAGTACCAAAGAAGAGAGTTCCGTGTCAAAGTTCGATGTGCACCGTCAAATACTTACGGAGTATAAGCAGCTGTGGGTGTGATTGATTATTTGTGCAAATACTGTTATCCATTGGCAATAAATAAATACACTTTTATTTGTTATACAGTTGTTATGCAGTTTATACCAGAGGTTGAAACTAATGCGGGGTACCCCCCAAAAATGGAACTGCAATTTTGAGCAAAAATGACGGTTGCTATTAAAAACATTAATTAAATCTCTTAAATGATGCGTGATCCCCCCCCCCCCCCCCCCCCCCCCCCCCCCCCCCCCCCCCCCCCCCCGAGGTGCCACATTTTTCTATTGCTGTACTTCCTGGGTGTGTTGAAACGCTGCTTATATCAGTTTTATTAGTAAACGTTAACATTATCAGCAATAGGAATTGATTTGGTCTATTAGAACCTGAACATAGAGCTATATATAACTATATAGACTAATGGTTTTGATAGATGTTTCTGACCTCTGAAGACACGAGTCCGATCTCTTGATACTGACACCGTGTACTGACTTAAATCATATACACACGCTTTCCATATGGGAAATCCCGATCACATTAGTGTAATGAATAAGAAACCTCGATGGGATCGTAGTGTGGTAAACCAAATAGCAGAAGCCGAGTTGAATCGTATTTCCACAGTCGAATATCAGGGTCGAAGAAACTGAAAGGTCGTTCGAATTTCTCATAGTTATCTTTAGTCTTTATGGCCTTCGACATTGTGAACCAAAACTAACAGATGGAGAACGTATATTTGATAAGCTTGGGCCATTGAACTATTGGATACCTTTCCATATTCACATGTCGCAACCGTGCTAGTTCATATTTATTTATTTTTTATTTTATTTTATTTTATTTTATTTTATTTTATTTTATTTTATTTTATAAATAAATTTTATTTTTATTTTTTTATTTTATTTTATAAATAAAATTTTATTTTATTACAATGTTTTGTTTTGGTATTATAATATTGTTATTATGACATCTTTGAACTTGGGTATCAAAACGTTTTCCCGAACAACGTCAGTGGATTATATTAAGTTTACGTATCTGTTTTACCCAATTTTAGGTAAATATCAATATTTGCCCGCAGCTAAGTAAGGATGTGGTAACTGTTTTGGCGCCTCTCCCGAAGTGTTGCAACGTTCTGTGTTGTTCAAGGGGTGGGATCTAACTCATTCGTTCACCTGCTGTGCTTGCGTTGTAGGATCGAATCGCCCCAATGGACCCTGATTAGGTTTTCCCTATTTCAACCAGTGCACACGATCTGGTATATCAAAGGCTGTGGTATGCATGTATCCCATCTATGAATGATATATACACGTGTGTGTGTGTGTGTGTGTGTGTGTGTGTGTGTGTGTGTGTCTGTGTGTGTGTGTGTGTATATGTATATATATATTGGTTGGTAGATACTGGGTTCGCAGCCCTGTACTGACTTCCACTGAGAGCGATTTAACGGCTCAATGGGTAGGTTAAGACCATTACACCGACTTCTCTTTTACTAACCACTAACCCACTATTCTGGACAGACAGCCCAGATAGCTGAGATGTGTGTGCCTAGGACAACGTGTTTGAACCTTAATTGGATATAAGCATGAAAATAAGTTGAAATTAATGAATCGGTAGAACGCTCGCCTATGATGCTTGAATCGTACAGTTCGAATCTCCTCGATGGAATCATTCTCTAATTTTATTATTATTATTATTTTGTCTCAACCAGTGCCTCACGACTGGTATATCAAAAACCGTGGTATGCTCTGTCCTTTCTGCGAGAAAGTGCATGTAAAACAGCCCTTTCTGCCAGTGAAAACATATAGCGGGTTTTCTCAAACTCCACATTTATAAAAATAGTCAGAGTTTTGACACCCAACAGTCGATGATTACTACATCAACGTTTCAGGAAGTACAGCAGCCTCTTTGAGCAGACGAGAACAAGACGGAAGAACGTAAAAGAGTCATTCATGAACTTGGGATAAACTTTGCGGCGCATGACCACAGATCTTGAAAAAAACAATTTCATTGATCTCTCGGCGATGCTTCTATGGGCGCCCGTTCTCAAATTAATGGTTTCTAGTTATTTCGAAGCTGTCTTGTAGTTGTTAGTTTGAAGCTTTAACATCAATGAAAGAAATCGGTGAGTCAGTATTTCCGTTTCCCACACTTGTCCACTCTTGCAATTCAGATACATTGATGGCTCAAACATCTAAGAGTGCGCCAGAGTTATTTTACTTCACTCTACTTCCGTAGCGTGGGGGGGGGGGGGGGGGGGGGGGGGGGGGGGGAGGGGGGGGGGGGGGGGGGGGGGGGGGTCGTAGCCCAGTGGCAAAGCGCTCGCCTGATGCGTGGTCGGTCTAGAATCGATGCCCTTCGGTGAAGCAATTGGTCTATTTCTCGTTCCAGCCAGTGCTCCACTACTGGTGTAACAAAGGTCGCGGTATGTACTATAATTCAAATATTGTTTTAAATGTTTCAGAATTAAAAAATATAAAAATGTATAAGTGCGCATTCATTCAATAAAGTTTTTTTTTTTAAAGTTGTTTTGTTTTAACGACACCACTAGAGCACATTGATTTATTAATCATCGGCTTTTGGATGGTAATTCTGACATATAGTTTTGGAGAGAAAACGCGCTACATTTTTCCATTTGTAGCAGTGGACCTTTTGTTATACCACGGTCTTTGATATACCAGTCGTGGTGTACTGCCTAGAATGAGATACGGTCCAATGGACCAGCGACGGGGATCGATCCTAGACCGACCGCGCATCAGGCGAGCGCTTTATCACTGGGCTACGTCCCGCCCCTCATCTACTAAGTACACAATCGTCTATTACAAATACCAACCACTGTAACAAAGTACATGGGGTGTTTCTACTATGTATGAGCTTCCTATGCTATTACAAATACCAACCACTGTAACAAAGCACATGGGGTGTTTCTACTATGTATGAGCTTCCTATGCTATTACAAATACCAACCACTGTAACAAAGCACATGGGGTGTTTCTACTATGTATGAGCTTCCTATGCTATTACAAATACCAACCACTGTAACAAAGCACATGGGGTGTTTCTACTATGTATGAGCTTCCTATGCTATTACAAATACCAACCACTGTAACAAAGCACATGGGGTGTTTCTACTATGTATGAGCTTCCTATGCTATTACAAATACCAACCACTGTAACAAAGCACATGGGGTGTTTCTACTATGTATGAGCTTCCTATGCTATTACAAATACCAACCACTGTAACAAAGCACATGGGGTGTTTCTACTATGTATGAGCTTCCTATGCTATTACAAATACCAACCACTGTAAACAAAGCACATGGGGTGTTTCTACTATGTATGAGCTTTCCTATGCTATTACAAATACCAACCACTGTAACAAAGCACATGGGGTGTTTCTACTATGTATGAGCTTCCTATGCTATTACAAATACCAACCACTGTAACAAAGCACATGGGGTGTTTCTACTATGTATGAGCTTCCTATGATATTACAAATACCAACCACTGTAACAAAGCACATGTGGTGTTTCTACTATGTATGAGCTTCCTATGATATTACAAATACCAACCACTGTAACAAAGCACATGGGGTGTTTCTACTATGTATGAGCTTCCTATGCTATTCAAACAGAAGCGATATGAAGTTCTGAACACCAAAACAAATTATAGTTTTGAATGAAATCATAAAATATTTTTAAAACCCCCCCAAAACCCCAACAAATAAACAACAACAACACCCAACCCGTTCCCCCCAAAACAAAGAAGCTACCCCCCCAAAAAAAAAAAAAAAAAAAAACCCCACAAAACCCCCCCCCCCCAAAAAAAAAAACCCCACACCCAACAACAAAAACAACAAAACAAAATCCAACTACAATCAAACATCAACTACCCACGTTATGTAATAGATACTTTATTTGGTGTTAAATTTGTAATTTCCACATATTTTATATACTACCTTAACATTAGCGTTGTGCTTGTATTTTATATACTGTTGTTTTAAGCTGAGAAAAACTGTATTTACTCAACATTCAGTTTAAAAATGAGCATTGTCACATAATTACAGTTTCACATCGCTGCCAGTTGCTGAGAGCGTTAGAGGTCTGATCATGTGAAGTGTTATATGTAAATATAAAACGTCTTCCTGAAAATGAACAATACAGAATAAGATTCCAAACGCATAGTCGAGGATTAATTAATTAATGTACGTTAAACAAACAAAACACATTTTAACTTTTAAGTAAATGATCGGAAAATCATTGAATTGTCTTCAAATGTCAAGTATTGTAGTAATGTTCACCACACTGTCTCTACTGTGTACGCTTGTTCTATCACCAGGATTAAACTCTGGAGAGGAAAGGATTATTTATTAATGACATCTCATCACATTTACTACAGATATTTGTTGTCTAACGTGTGGTTATTTTGACACTTTATCCACACACATACACACAGAGAGAGAGAGAGAGAGAGAGAGAGAGAGAGAGAGAGAGAGAGAGAGAGAGAGAGAGAGAGAGGGGGGAGGGGATGGGGAATGAAAACCACTGCTACTATATAGGCTAATCTTTAATATGCACTTTTCAACAGGGCAATATATACAACGGCGTTTGCTGTACTGGACATGTGGCACTAGTTGGGGATGGGATGACTGAATGAATATATAATACAGCAAACAAATACACAGCGGCTTGTGTCAAACATAAGTTGGAGGCGCAATCAGTGGAGGGTGATCGATCCTGCAGTCCATTGCACCCCAGGCAAGTGCTCTCCTACTGTCCAACATCCCGCCCGACTATACCGTGTATGCACACCCTCCTACTAATTACAAATCGTCCGATCTGTAAGCCTATGATCCGCTGCAGTTCCTTTGGGAGTGCCATTCAGAGTTCTCGCTATGTTTCGTCAGGAAGCTTTCTAGCCGACACTTTACAACTTAAACAATGCCACACATCTTCGACTGGAGTCAGATCCAGACTCTGTTGTTCATACTAAGCGGGCTGCAAATGCAGTAAAGGTTCTTTGTTTGTTTTGTTTAACGACACCACTGGAACACATTGATTAATTAATCATCGGCTATTGGATGTCAAAGATTTGGTAATTGTGACTCGTAGTCATTAGAGGAAACCCCCCAAAAAAATTCTAATGCAGCAAAGGATCTTTTATAATATGCACTTTCCCACAGACAGGAACACACGTCCAGTTGTGGTGCACTGGTAGGAACGAGAAAAAACCCCGTTCTTTCCCCGATCACGAGTCCAAACTTGCACTTATAGAATCAACAATCCCACATTGTGAGAACCGTTCCTCAAATGGATGTCCTAAAAACAACATTCTGTACCTCTAGCACTCCATTTCTCGCTCCAGCCAGTGCACCACGACTGGTATATCAAAGGCCGTGGTATGTGTTATCCTGTTTGTGGGATGGTGCATATATAAGATTCCTTGCTGCTAATCGAAACGTGTAGCCCATGAAGTGGCGACAACGGGTTTCCACTCTCAATATCTGTGTGGTCCTTAACCATATGTCGGACGCTATATAACCGTAAATAAAATGTGTTGAGTGCGTTGTTAAATAAAACATTTCATTCCTTCCTCTAGCTCTCCAGATTCGCTTCCTAGATAGATTATTAAACTACATTGAATTTTGTACTCAAATATATCTTCATTGACTCATGCACGTTTTTTTTTTTTTTAACGAAGTTATTAAAAACTATTTGACAAAACACAAATGAAATAGTAATTGCAATTTCTTCGTGAATGTGGCATATGTTTTTCCTACTTTGTTTTAGACTATTATTTACTGATGATATTAGATTTTCTGTTGCTATAATGATCCACTTCCACAGGGCAAATCAAATAATAGAAATAATTGGAAAATGATTAAGGAAGGACTTGTCACTTACTGGCAGAAGGCGACTGTTTCAATAATATTACATAGATTACTTTCGGAAATTAATTTGGGAAAGAAAAAAAAAAAAAAAAAAAAAAAAAAAAAAAAAAAAAAAACACAACGAAAGACAAAGTTAAGATTGATTTACGATTCAATTATAGTGTAAAACCTATATAGTAAAACCTATAAATAAGAAATCTGTGTTTAATATACTTGACGTTAATAGCACTTTAATTACTGTTATTTTACTAACTCAATTATATTTCTATGACGCAATGATTAAAGTCAATGACCATAATTTCCTTGTTACCATATCTGTTCTGTTTCATATAAAATGCATGGCCCTATTACAAACATCAGGATAGCCAAAAGCACAATACATTAGCTGGAATGTTTAATTTAAGCAAGATGTTTGTATAGCTCGAAATAGTTTACAATAAACTGGAAAAGATGTTATTGTTTCTGTTTATTCAGATACAGCTGTAAACATGTTTTTGTTATCCACACGTTTCAATGTCATTGAATTAATACATTTAACGTTATGTATTAGCTAATGCGTTTGGTACGTAATATGATATTCAATTCCAGTTAATGGTAGTAAAAAGAATAAAAAGTCCAGATGATTGGTAATTGTATCTTGTTAGATTCTAGCAATGTCTTTACTCAAAATAGAAGTTTGACACTAAAAATTACATACACAATATTCCTCATTTAAATCCATGTTTATTATTTCATACAATTCTTAAGTATGTTTTGTTTATCATCTTAAACACAACTACATATATACTTAGCAAAGAAGTTGTCTATGCTAAAGGAATTTGTTATCGTGTTGTTTCTTTTTCCCCCAAGTAGGCACATGTATCTGATGACAGAGAATAAGATGGCATATTTCAGTATTTTATGTCAGTGTGTGGAAATCGTTCCAGTTGTAACTTTAAAGGGACATTCCTGAGTTTGCTGCAATTTTAAAGATGTTATCGACTAACAGAGACTTTTTAACGATTATAATTACATAACAAATATATTTTTCTGCATAAAATATTAGTGGCTGTATATTAAACGTGTTTCTGATCGTTGTAATATTTGTACTTGGTTAAATTTCATTTTATTTCTTAAAATATTTTTGTTTTGTACGTACGAAATTATTTGAACACAAAATTCAGTCTGGGCTTCTTACAAATATTAAGACGACCAGAAATACATTGAATATACAGACACTACTATTCTAAACAAGAAAATATATTTGATATGTAAGTTTAATCGTAGAAATATTTTTATAGTCGGAAACATCTTACAATGCAGCAAACTCAAGAATGCCCCTTTAATAAAACGCAGCTTGTCGTTTATCATTATAATTATATACTTAATTTTGATCAACAAGTTACTTACTAGGTTTTGCCATTCTAGACCCACTACGACAAAAAAGTCACTTTTTTTTCAGTATAGTCCCACTTCGACCAAAAACGTACTTATTAGGTTTTGCCAAACTACTTGAGCCGCCGGGTTTGGTCCCTCCTACCGGCCTCGGTGGCGTCGTGGTTAGGCCATCGGTCTACAGGCTGGTAGGTACTGGGTTCGGATCCCAGTCGAGGCATGGCATTTTTCATCCAGGTACCGAGTCCAAACCCTGAGTGAGTGCTCCGCAAGGCTCAATGGGTAGGTGTAAACCACTTGCACCGACCAGTGGTCCATAACTGGTTCAACAAAGGCCATGGTTTGTGCTATCCTGCCTGTGGGAAGCGCAAATAAAAGATCCCTTGCTGCCTGTCGTAAAAGAGTAGCCTATGTGGCGACAGCGGGTTTCCTAAAAATAACCCAGTGTCAGAATGACCATATGTTTGACGTCCAATAGCCGATGATAAGATAAAAAATCAATGTGCTCTAGTGGCGTGTCGTTAAATAAAGCAAACTTTACTTTGACACCCCCCCCCCCCCCCCCCTGATCTGCCTTGGGTCGCCGCCTCTTCCTACTAGTGGATCGCGGACCATTGTCACCGTATATAAGAGTGACAATGGCCACGTTTCCATCATGTTGCACTCTGTACTTGACATTTTTTGAAAACATCGATCTTAAATATTTGATCAAAGAACCTTATTCAATTAACATGAAGAAGGATTTTTTTAAATGGCACTTGGGAAAGACATAGAACCCAATTAAAGAAGCTTCATTAGATTATTTCCTGTTATCTAATATTCTAATGTCTTTTTTTTTTTAAAGATCTAATAGCGCCGGTGTAACTTTTTACCTAATTTAAAGTTTTAAATTTTAAAACGCAGGGAATCGAACTATGAGCAATGAACCGCTACTTGTTTAACAGATACAGAAATAACCTACTAGTGTATAAATATGTTAGACCCCGACAAAGCATTGTGACTATAAACTTACAGGGCCGTGTCTAGTGAAACCCCTGAGAGATAGAAAGAAAGACAGAAGAAGAAGTAGAGAGCGTATGGGAGAAAATAGACGGTGAGAGCATAAGAGAGAGAGAGAGAGAGAGAGAGAGAGAGAGAGAGAGAGAGAGAGAGAGAGAGAGAGAGAGAGAGAGAGAGAGAGAGAGAGAGAGAGAGAGAGAGAGAGACATACACACACACACACACACACACACACAGACAGACAGAGACAGACACAGAGAGAGGGAGGGAAGGAGAGAGGTTAAAGTTTGTTATGTTTAACGACACCATTAGAGCTCATTAATGTATCAATTATTGGCTATTGGATTTCAATCATTTGGTAATTTTAACATATAGTCATAGAGAGGAAATTCGTAGCAAGGGATCTTTTATATGCACCATCCTACAGACATATTAACACATACCACAACCTTTGATATACCCCCAATGTGTCCATTGGGCTATTTGTCGTTTTAACCAATGCACCACGACTGGTATATCAACGGCCATGGTATGTGCTATCCTGTCTGAGATGGTTCATATAAAAGAGATCTTGCTATTAATGAAAAAGTGCCGCGGGTTAGTGCCAGACACGGGTTAGTGTGGGATCCAACTCAGGTGCTACAGCGGTCGCGGGTTAGTGTCAGGCACGGGTTAGTGTGGGATCTAACCCAGGTGCCACAGCGGTCGCGGGTTAGTGTCAGGCACGGGTTAGTGTGGGATCCAACTCAGGTGCCACAGCGGTCGCGGGTTAGTGCCAGGCACGGGTTAGTGTGGGATCGAACTCAGGTGCTACAGTCGCGGGGTAGTGTCAGGCACGGGTTAGTGTGGGATCGAACTCAGGTGCTACAGCGGTCGCGGGTTAGTGTCAGGCACGGGTTAGTATGAGATCGAACTCAGGTGCTACAGTCGCGGGGTAGTGTCAGGCACGGGTTAGTATGAGATCGAACTCAGGTGCTACAGCGGTCGCGGGTTAGTGTCAGGCACGGGTTAGTATGAGATCGAACTCAGGTGCTACAGCGGTCGCGGGTTAGTGTCAGGCACGGGTTAGTGTGGGATCGAACTCAGGTGCTACAGTCGCGGGGTAGTGTCAGGCACGGGTTAGTGTGAGATCGAACTCAGGTGCTACAGCGGTCGCGGGTTAGTGTCAGGCACGGGTTAGTATGAGATCGAACTCAGGTGCTACAGCGGTTGCGGGTTAGTGTCAGGCACGGGTTATTATGAGATCGAACTCAGGTGCTACAGCGGTCGCGGGTTAGTGTCAGGCACGGGTTAGTGTGGGATCGAACTCAGGTGCTACAGCGGTCGCGGGTTAGTGTCAGGCACGGGTTAGTATGGGATCGAACTCAGGTGCTACAGCGGTCGCGGGTTAGTGTCAGGCACGGGTTAGTATGGGATCGAACTCAGGTGCTACAGCGGTCGCGGGTTAGTGTCAGGCACGGGTTAGTATGGGATCGAACTCAGGTGCTACAGCGGTCGCGGGTTAGTGTCAGGCACGGGTTAGTGTGGGATCGAACTCAGGTGCTACAGCGGTCGCGGGTTAGTGTCAGGCACGGGTTAGTATGGGATCGAACTCAGGTGCTACAGCGGTCGCCTGAGAGGCTTTGGTCCTAGAATCGAACCACCTCAGTGGACAAATTCGATGATTTTATTATTATTTGTCACAACGAGTGCTTCACGACTGGTAAATCAAAGGCGGTGGTATGTGCTGTCTTGGCTGTTGGAAAGTGCATTTGAAGGATCCCGTGCAACTACTAGAAAACTGTAGCGTGTTTCCTCTGAAAACTATATGTTGAATGTTTGATATCTAATAGCTGATGATGAATTAATCAAACAGACTTTAACTTTAGTTAGGTCGGAGTAAAACACTAAAGGTGGTCGATTTTACGGCCCATGGCAGCTCAGGTGGGGGTTTTCTCTAATCTACGCCTACTTATAATAATTTTGTGATTAGCTGCAAATTAAAAACTTTTAGTCTGAAGATGAAATGTACTAAAATAGTTTACGTGTGATTTTTTTTCTCTGAAACGTCCATTACTAAACGCGATTGAAATTTCTTTAAAAAAAAGAGCAAAATATTAACTTTTCGAATATAACGAAACGACCATTTAAAAACCCATATGTATGAAAAACTAATTAAACTTCAGAAAGAAAATAATAATGTATATAAGATACATTAATGGAATTAACGAAAAAACATAAATGTCATGCATGTATTAAGGGCAAATAAAATATCAAGAGGAAACGTATCAGAAAAAAAGAGAGAGAAAAAAAAAAAAAAAAAATTCGAAGCAGTTTGTAAGCACAAATTCAAGAATCAATTCATCAAATTTTGAAAAGCCAATCTCGGGTATGTTTTGTAATATTTAAGTTTTGTTTCATTCCTTTGACACGTCATGCACGTACGGGCTCCCGTTTTTGTAGAGGCAGACTGGCTTTTTACCGAATTAAACGAAAATGCCCGTCTGAGGATAATAACATTTACCGGGTATCATCCATTAAAGGCTTTTGTAGGAGATATCGCTAGCACTATAATTTGCGATATCTCCTGCGATGTTCTCCTTGGAGATATCGCTTCTTTTGTTACAATGACAATGACCATGACAATGAATTTTATTCTCATAAACTGCAGGATTACAGATACATAATAACAAATTACAATGCACAGTTTCAGGGCAAATGGGTTTCGCCCCATCATTAATGTGTACTTACAAATGCCTATTGGAGCACTGGCAAAACTATGACACAGTGGTGCACATGGAAGGAAGTTGGCAAAGAATGGATGGTTGCATGGAAGAAATGAAAATGAATTGGGCGCACAAATTTCAGTTTTGTCTTCAGAAGATAGACTAACTGATTAACTGTAAGACCATGTCATATGTGGAACTCAATAATCTACAATGTGACATACTATGTTTTTAAACACAAATGATATGGATTATCGAGATCTCGTGTCACTATGGAGGAACTGTTATTTCAATGTTAAAGTTGGCGGCCATCTTGAAAAATGAAAGCTATCTTAAGATATAAATTAATGGAGGTCTTTCTAAGTCATTAAGTAAGTTATTATGGACAAACTACAATTATTTAAAACATCTTTTACTAAATATACCTTGTAATGGTACACATACACGTGTATACTATTGTAATATATGCCGTATGGCAGCCATTTTAAATTATGTAAATTAGTCACTTCCCCAACATACATAAATGTAAATTTTTGATATGATATCTAAGATGGCTTTGAGAGTAAGTTACAGCAACATTTAATGATGTTGCAAAATTACCAAAATCTCAGATCACTTTGGAATTTTAAAGGTTTGTTGTTAAATAGTACTAGAGAGAGTGATTATTAGTTAAGTGCTTATAAATTAAACATTTTGAAGAAACTAAGATAGTAGCATACATTTCTTGAATAAATCTATCTCTAAAACGAACTGTAACATATGTGATGAATATTGCTTCATTACTGACATTTTGACGTATCCAGACATATGACATGCCAACGTTATCACGAAGTTGTTTGACAAGTGTAGCCCAATTTAGATATTTTTCACAATCTTTAACCATTTGTAAATATATTTCCTTCAAAATACAATTGTCAGTTCGTAATAATATCAGCCAGGTGGTTCATTAACCGATTCACTCCGGCTGTCTCTTGCGCTATACGTCCATGTACCAAAAGGTCAATGCGCAATATTACAAAATAACATGGGCAAAATACAGCCAGAAGGCTTACCATTAAACATACATATTGTTTTAATTCTTCACCATTTCCTAGAAGTGAATATGTGAACCATAACATGTGTCACAATTAGGAACTATAATGGACAGTGATGAATGAACTCTCACCCGGAAGTGATCTGTGTAGTGATACCATAGTTAAGTACAGGTAATAATGTATCGAACAAAAAAGGTTCGGTTTCAACATTAACTTTCATATTGTTTGTAGATCTCTTCAGAGCAAATCAAATTTTGCGCCCTTGGCTGGCTATATGACTGTGCGTGTTCATAAAGTTACCACTGTATTGGAAGATTAAACCCAAATAATTAAAAGTGTCCACAATTTCTGTATCTTCACCATCATACAGCCAGTGTTCATTATTCTTTAAACAGCCTCTTTTTCGAAACACTTTGTTTTTGTAATGTTCACAGTGAGTGTTCACTCTTTGTAACGCATATGAAGCTTATCAAGCATAGTTTATAGACCCGAGACAGTTTCAGAAAATATAACACTGCAATCAGCGTATAATATTAGGTTTATGGTTTAGGTTTATATGCTAAATAAGTTTCAAAGTCATTAATATACATGGAGAATAAAAGAGGGGATAAAGATTCGCCTTGTAACACGCCAACAGACACGTCAAATGAGTTTGTCAGTTAAATCGATAGGGTGTGCTTTTCACAAATCGTATGTACTGAGCGCAGAAATGATCATGATATACGTCTAATAGTAAAACACGAGTTTGTTGAAGTTGTAGTTTTATATGTGACCTTCCACCCTCACTCCAGTCTATCTCTGTATGTATGTCTACCTGTCTGTCTCTTTCTCCGTCTCTCTCTGTCTCGCTTTGTCTGTAAGTATGTATGTCTGTCTGTCTGTCTGTCTGTTTATCGCTGTTTCTCTTTCTCTGTTTCTCTCTGTCTCCATTCCTTCTCTCTCTCTCTCTCTCTCTCTCTCTCTCTCTCTCTCTCTCTCTCTCTCTCTCTCTCTCTCTCTACGTACATCTTAAAAAAAAAAAAACCCACACAAACAAACAACAACACAAGTTTTAGTTCATACTGTTGTTTTCCCCATCTAATAAAGAATATCTTGACACATTAAATATCCCGTTACCTGTAAGGTCGTGACTTGCAATATTAATTTCCACACATCTCATTCGCGTGTCATCGTTCTCATGTTTGTGCTAATTGAAACGATTAGTTAAACAGGGACGAATCCATGATATGTTTCGAAGGGGGCTGATATTTGTTTAAAGATTATATTAAAAGTTAAAGTTTGATTTGCTTAACGATACACTTAGAACACATTTATTTATTAATGATCGAATATGGATGTCAAACATTTGGTATTCTGACATAGTCTTAGAGAGGAAATCCGCTACATTTTTCCATTAATAGGAAGGGACCTTTTATATGTACCATTCCACAGACATGGTCGCACATACCACGGTTTTTGATATACCAGTCGGTGTGTATTAGTTGGAACGAAACATAGCCCAATGAGTCCACCGATGGGAATCGACCCTAGACCGATCGCGCATTACGCTAGCGTTTACCTCTGGGTTACTTGCAGGATGATTACAGCAGACGGAACCAATTTAAATTCGTTTGAAAAGAAAAATTGACATTCTTTTTGTTCTTTAAAATGTTATTTTTAAAGAGACTGACCCTAGTTTCAACCCGTGAAAATTAACACTAAGTTCAGTTAATCTACAAACATTTGGATAAAGTTACAGTTGATTGAAACATGAGTCTGTGACTTTGAAATGGTGAAATACCCTCTGAAATAGACTAAAACTCGACTCCATAACTGTTACTTCTCAGACGCACGTGCGTTTTTAAAATATGAGAAATGCATTTTGTGACATTAAAAACACAAGGATGACCAGAAAAACTTTACGAGCAATAGTCCATGGAAAGGGCGCACCTGCCATATGCAAATGAACCACATCACTAGAGAGGGTCCAGAGCGAAGTTCACACAGTCAGTAGCGAGTGTGTCCGCCTTGAGCATTGATACAGGCTGGCGCTGTCGTCCGATTGAGGCTACTAAATGCTGGAGAAAGTTCCTGGGAATGCCATTCCAGATCTGAGGAAGGATAAGCGTGGTTCGGATCTATATGTCTTGGCGAGGGGTTGTCATGGGTGGTCAGCCGCTACGGGGACGGTCCCTGACCTGGTTGTTTTGTTGATATCGTTGCCATAAGTGCATATGGTGTTTTTGTGGACGTTGAATTGACATGCGAAATTACACTGCGAGGTCCCAGATTCAAGCATCCCTGTGACTCGCCATTTGTCATTTCCACTGATGCGTGGCATGACGAAATTGCATCAAACAGTTCACTAATGGTGTTTTTCTGAATTCTGGACTTCTGAAGGCTGCACTGAGTGGCAATGATTTGTAACTAAATGTCTAGCCTTTTATGGTGAACACTGGACAGGATTTCTCCGAATATTTCATGTTTTT
Organism: Gigantopelta aegis; assembly: GCF_016097555.1. Classification (NCBI taxonomy): domain Eukaryota; kingdom Metazoa; phylum Mollusca; class Gastropoda; order Neomphalida; family Peltospiridae; genus Gigantopelta; species Gigantopelta aegis. The sequence continues at coordinate 51,261,165 of NC_054702.1, forward strand.
TGCACAAAGCATGCAATCGCTGCAACAACTGCTTGGTTGCATTTCTTTGAGCTGTTTCATGCACATTTTTTCTGGTTTAGATCCATAAATCCATTCACAAATTTATTACTTCAAACAATCCATGTCATAATAACTTTTGCCTTTTAGTATATATATTGATGGTTTTTATTGTTATAATGCTGATAAGTTGTAAAAATTTGAACTTTTTCAATTATTTATTTAACTTTGAGCTGTTACAGCTAATCAGTTACACAAGTAAAAAGGAACATGCATGTACATATCAAGTGGAAGGTGTAACAACATTATTCCAACAGCAGAAAATGTAACAAATAGAAACATATATTCACAAAATACATTAAAGGACTCGCCCCTATGTGCCATTTATAATTGCATCACGTGTTTTAAATACTTTATATACATGGACAAAGATACAATTGAGTGAAACATGAGTCTGTGACTTTGAAATGGTGAAATACCCTCTGAAATAGACTACTTCTCAAACGCACGTGCATTTTTAAAATATGAGAAATGCATTTTGTGACATTAAAACCACCAGAATGACAAAAAACACTTTGAATGTATGGAAATTGATCATCTAAACCATAAAATCTAAGTAAAGCATGATTTCAGTTATCAAAACGGCTCTAACAGTCAAAAATATACCTTAGTGTTTAAAAACTAGGGTATGTCCCTTTAAACGTCATTGCATTATACTTTCGTTAAAAACAAAATAAAAATAATTTCTTTCCATCAACGTGTGTTGTATATATCATTTCAATTTCAATTCTACTTTGCTATCATTTGGTTTTACATGCATTTAGAATTCTGTGATGATCGTTCAACTTACTAATATTAAATTTACGCAAATAATCAGTATATCGATTATATAATACCATACATTTGTGTAGGAGAAAACACTGATTTCATTTTAATACCGTGGAATAATATGATGGTGTTGTTAATCTAGCCATGTGCAGCATGACCGTGTTCCTTACAATAGTCAATAACAGCAACAAATAATTTGCGTAATATCATTTAAAAAAAAAAAATCTATCAATACATTGTTGTGAATGTCAGTGTCGCTGAGTAAACCCCCCCAAACCCCCCCCCCAAAAAAAAAACCCCCAGAACAACACCAAAAAAAAAAAAATCGATAATCAAGGCCAAACACAACTGTTAATACATTACAGATCACCAACATCTTAAGACTAAATCTATCAAAGAGGATTGACGATTCAAAACCCTAACAGGCCAACACGCCTTTGGCTTGTCCATATGGATCGCAACTTTCTAATACTATTAGTAATCCTTACCAGGCATTACGTCTCCACGCCCCCAATTCAAAATTACCTCAAGCGGGAGATGGATAATAAATAATGTGCCACCCCCTAGCACAGAGTTAAAGATTTTTGCTGTATTCGGGGTTGAATGGGGTTTAAACGAGTTTTCGTTGACGTTACCTACTAGTATTATGCAGGTTAAAGCCGATGGACAGGAGAATGTTATAAACTTGGCCATTTCAGTAGGTTAGTATTTGGATTACTAATCAAGGACAAGGTCAAGGACATAATTTAACGTGTACCTTCACAGCAAGCTGTTGTAGCGCACGGTTGTCCTGGGCGCCAGTTCTGACAGGAGCCAGTTCCTACGCCCAACTCAGGAGGGAAGTTTGGAGGGGGGAGGGGGCAAGGGAACATAGGCAGACCAGAAAAGCACTGGAGGGAATTCGAGGAACGTAAATGTTGTGTGATGGTAAATATCTGTGATTATCTGTAGTTGGTCCAATTAGTGTGAACCTAGCTTTAGCCCTTAAAGGCCTTTTGAAGGTTGGCTTATGTAGGCTCGGTTGTTAGTGCACACGACTGTCCGGCTGACGCAGAAGGAAGAGTGCAATGGCCTTTAAAGGCTTTGCTTGTGGGTGTCTGTCCGGATGTTGTAGAAGGCCAGTGGGGTCGGTTCTAGATTGGTACTGTTCTTGGCCAGGCTTTTTGTCTTGTGTCATCGCGCTCGCCAGTACCCAGGGAAAGCAATTGTGCATTGAGATAGAACCGCTTTACTTTTGTCTAGGGGTGGGGGTGGGGGGCGTCGTGTGTGTGTGTGTGTCTATGTGTGTGTCTATGTGTGTGTGTTTGTGTGTGTGTCTGTGTCTGTTTGTGTGTGTGTCTGTGTGTGTGTGCGTGTTTGTGTGTGTGTGTGTGTGTGTGTGTGTGTGTGTGTGTCAATTGTGTCTTTTCTAGGTGAACCGTGTGTTCTTTTGTCCGGTTCAGTAGTAGTAATAGTAGTAGTAGTAGTAGTAGTAGTAATAGTGGTAGTGGTAGTGGTAGTGGTAGTGGTAGTGGTAGTAGTAGTAGTAGTAGTAGTAGTAGTAATAGAGGTAGTGGTGGTGGTAGTAGTAGTAGTAGTAGTAGTAGTAGTAGTAGTAGATGTAATAGTAGTAGTAGTAGTGGTAGTGCAATCCTATAATCCTTGTAATTACAAGTACAGAAATGGTTAACGTAAGGTTTGTACACAAACTTAACGAAATCATTTTGCCTTATTGTTCTGTAACAGTTTACAAAGCAAATACAAAGAAATTAGCAATAGACACTGTTAGTCAATGCGATAAGTGTGTATACTACCAATCAAATTGCATAGACAACAATAGTAACATATGTGGCTAAAACTCCTACCTGCAGCGTATCAATCAACATAAACGCCACGGATATAAATACTACCACCCCTCATGCTTAAAGTGAATCAGAAAAAAATAGGGGTCAAGCTGCTCATTTCTAAGATAACGGGTAGCGTCTATGACTACCCTAGTTCTGCACAAAATTCGAGTACTTTTTTTTAACAGGTATCCCATACACATTAAAAGCACAAGGCTACTTGGCACAGTGGTACTAGACGAAAGAAAATTGCTTACATTCTTTGCCCAGATGAATTTACAACCAACACGCTCACATTTATCACCAATCACAGGACATGTCGTGTTCACTTAAACATTCACAAGTAAACATTTAATTAATAATGACTAATTATTGATATTTTTATATACAGATATATAACACAACAAAAATTGGATAACATATATTTATATTTATTTGTCATGAGATAAACATTACACGTACTCTACCTGACTTGGCTGCTTAACCACGCCGTAGACGCCAACCTTACCTAGGACAGGTAACCTTTTTTGGAGCTTAGTCGGACTTTAAATGTTTTGGCCGCGATTCAAAATTTTATGTTTATTTTTTTGGTAAACAGTCCGACGCACTTTACTTTGACAGCCCGTGTAAATTGCTCAAACCACCTTAAAACCTTTTTGGCCAAGCACTCTAATTTATTTTTGGAATTTTTTTTTTTGTCCAGACATGAGCAGAATGAATCAGACCTAACTTCTAAATTTTTATTCCAAATTCAGCCCACCTCAAACGTACCCTCCCCCTCCCCCCTCGGTCCGGACTTAGTCATTGGCGAAGTTAGAGATTAAGCCCGTGACAGGCGTGCGCGAAACCTTAGTGATGTATGTGCATGTTAAACCCTATTCGCACTCCGTAACTGTCTTTAAGTTGTGTTTGTTTAATTAACGTATCTGGTAATTAGTACTCCCATCACTGATATTAAATAAGGTTATAATACATCAAATTAAACTTGGAGCCGCGACGAATACAGTTATCTAAACAGTAATTATTAACAACTAAAGGTATATATGTATTTAAAGGATATCCCTTTTGCAGAACAGAACAGAACAGAACAGAACAGAACTTTATTTACGATGCAGACAACTATGGAGAGATCACCCTAGTGAGCTGCTTAGGAACATTGTTTACATCCTTATTAAATGACATGCTTCTAAATGTTGATGAACAAAACAACTTAATTACCGATTTTTTTTAGCTCGAGACATTTCCCCCAAACCTGGGCAGTCGGTTGCATTGTACGTGTTTTTAAGAAAGGTGATACGAACGATGCAGACAACTATGGAGGGATCATCCTAGTGAGCTGCTTAGGAACACTGTTTACATCCTTATTAAATGACAGGCTTCTAAATGCTGATGAACAAAACAACTTAATAACCGATGCGCAGTTTAGTTTTAAAAAACAGATGTCCACTACTGATGCTATTTTTTATTACAATCTCTAATAAATCGAATTCTGAAAAATAAGAAACGGCTATATTTCTGTTTTGTAGACTATTAAAAGGCTTTCGATCGTGTAAACAAAGAGAATTTGTGGTATAAACTCATTCAACAGGGCATAGTAGGGAACATGTTGACTGTTATAAGATCTTTATATGGCAAGTTCGATTCTACTACCCAAGCACATCAATCCAGCGTTCTATCCACGGTGCTAGTACATACTATGAAATTAAGATGACTAGGAATTTCGTAATGGCCAAAATAACATAATCTATAACGTGTATTCTTTTGTTAGTTACACATCTTTAAAACGTTTTGACAAACATACATGAAATATTTTGACAATCTCATTTGAAAGATTTTGATGAACTATTAATATAGGATTTGGCCACACAATTTGAAAGACATGTTTGCAGAGTTTGAAAGCAAATGTGTTTGTTAGGTACCTTAGAGACTTGTTCTGGTGTCTTTAATTTTCTTGAATAGTGTACAGCAATCGGGGTGGGGGTTAAACACAAAATCAAGAACCTCCACCCCAACTATTCGTGCTGAAGACGGGAAAACTGTTTGGTACGCTTCAGATATCATTGTTTTGTCTTGCTGGACGTTTTCTGATCGTGTAATATATTCTGGTCCATTTATATAGAGAATACTACGTGAGTGACCGTTAGATACCATTTATCTTACAATGAGTTGTTTTAAAACGTATCTAACGAGCGAAAACGAGTTGGATACGTTTTTAAACAAGGAGTTGTACGATAAATGATATCTAACGAACACGAATGTTGTATTCTGTTTTTTGCATATCCTGAAAAACCTCACCAGTTTTAAATTACATTTAAATGCCTTTTCCAACGAAAACCTATTTACGGCCTTTGCGCTTATAGTTAAATTGTGCGTCACAGAATGATCGATTCGACTGTTCTGGTTTTTTTTTCATTGGATGGTGTGGCATTGGTGACCGTCATCACCTAGGAGCAGCCAGTCGTATGTTTTTAAAATGTAACAGGTATGTGTTATCAAGAATAACGAATGATGGTCTCACGAATCGGCGTGTGAGAAAATGAAATAACCGCGTATGCTTGTAAATAGCTGGATTCGAACCTAATATATTGAAATCCTGATACTGATGTCTGTATGAAAGAAGGAAACAAATGAAGGAAGGAAGGAATGGACTGTAGAATGGATGGATGGATGGATGAATGAATGAACGAATATGTTAATGGTTCAAAATCACGCAGCACAAGCAACATATATGATTCTAACGCCAGTTAATTAATATATCTTTTTAAAACTTAATGTAGAATATTAGAGATTTGCGTTGTAAAATATGTGTTCATATATGTAGAAAGAAAACAGTGAATAAAATGTAAATGAAATAAACAAAATTAATTTATCTCAAACATTGTTTCAACACCCCGTCAGGCACTCATATATATGTGGTATCGTGTTCCGTAGTCATTAAAAGCATGTTCATCGCTGATATTGGATTTGTGTAATTTAATACACAATTCCAGATTATGTATTGTTTTGAAAACTCTACGCCTAATTAATGAGAATCTGTTGCTATATCCTTGTTCAAAGATCCATTTCATTTTCATTAGAAAGAGCTTTTTAACACCAGTGCACTTACAAATTCGATACTTTCCACAATTCAACTGAAATAACTAATGGCCACTTCTGTGTGTCCCTTCCGATAGGAGCGAAATGAAAATGGAAGTAATAAGACCCATTTCAGGTATCCCATACACATTAAAAGCACAAGGATACTTGGCACAGTGGTACTAGACGAAAGAAAATTGCTTACATTCTTTGCCCAGATGAATTTTTTTTTTTTTACAACCAACACGCTCACATTTATCACCAATCACAGGACATGTCGTGTTCACTTAAACATTCGCAAGTAAACATTTAATTAATAATGACTAATTATTGATATTTTTATATCCAGATATATAACACAACAAAAATTGGATAACGTATATTTATATTTATTTGTTATGAGATAAACGTTACACGTACTCTACCTGACTTGGCTGATTAACTACGCCGTAGGCGCCAACCTTACCTAGGACAGGTAACCTTTTTTGGAGCTTAGTCGGACTTTAAATGTTTTGGCCGCGATTCAAAATTTTATGTTTATTTTTTTGGTAAATAGTCCGACGCACTTTACTTTGACAGCCCGTCTAAATTGCTCAAACCACCTTAAAACCTTTTTGGCCAAGCACTCTAATTTATTTTTGGAATTTAATTTTTTTGTCCAGACATGAGCAGAATGAATCTGACCTAACTTCAAATTTTTTATTGCAAATTCAGCCCACCTCAAACTTACCCTCCCCTATTCGCACTCTGTAACTGTCTTAAGTTGTGTTTGTTTAATTAACGTATCTGGTAATTAGTACTCCCATCCCTGATATTAAATAAGGTTATAATACATCAAATTAAACTTGGAGCCGCGACGAATACAGTTATCTAAACAGTAATTATTAACAACTAAAGGTATATATGTATTTAAAGGATAACCCTTTTGCAGAACAGAACCGAACTTTATTTCTCCTAGGCCGTTACACAACGGCATATGGGGAATATGAAATAACAATATTTGACAGTGACAAGATGGGTTTTACAGGAGATAAATATATATGTATACAGTACAATATATATATGCAATAAATTCACAATGTAATATGCAATGGTATTAACACAGCTATGTATGGTGTGGAACAATCATCATACTGCACATGCACAAAAATATTCGCAAACACTCATACATATATACGTATAGATATACACATACATACATATACATACACATACATATACATATACATAAATATACGCATACATACACATACATACATGAAAAGCCCAAATAAGCAATAATTTACCCGATTAACTAATTAGTATAACTTAACTACAACTCACTGTGATGGATCTCGGTTACTGCGTGGGCTTCACTTCAGGCTCTTGGGCTACACGGAATATTTGTAGTAATAATAGTCGCCTAAAATGTTATAATATTTGTAATTAGGAGACGGCCTCGTAAGTTGAATAACTTGTGCCCAATCCTTTTGTGTATTATATACTATAAAATATGTTTCAAACAAACAAACTACAACTCCCAACTAATTTCATTTTGCCAATTTACACTACAGCGGGGATTGACATAAAATACATAAACTAGGAAGTTATAAAATTTAGCCAAAATCAAATACCGGTATTCATAACTCAGAAAGATTCCCTTACATGTATTACACCCTGGTTTAACGAATCGTGTAAGCAACGTTATCTTGATTACAGAAAAGCAATACAAACGTTTAACGCAAATAAAAGTTATAATAATCGAATTAAACTAGTTCGTGCGAAGAAACTATAAAAGACATTGCAATATAAACTTAAAAGGAAATATAAATGTCAACAAGGTAATATGCTTAATTACTTAAGAAAATATAATCCAAAAACATTCTACAAATATTTCCAAAAACGCAAGCAAATAGTAAAATCTGACTTAAGTAATAACGGATTTTAAACGCATTTTGGTAACCTGGCTTCGACTGAACCAATTATTAAAGGGACATTCCTGAGTTTGCTGCAATTTTTATGTTATCGACTAACAAAGACGTTTTAATTATTGTAATTACATATCAAATATATTTTTCTTCATACAATATTAGTGGCTGTATATTAAACGTGTTTCTGATCGTTCTAATATTTGTACTAGGTTAAATTTCATTTTACTGCCTAAAATGTATTTATTTTCGTACGTACAAAATTATTTGAAGACAAAATCCAGTTTGGGCTTCTTACAAATATTAAGACGACCAGAAACACATTGAATATACAGACACTGATACTCTAAACAAGAAAATATATTTAATATGTAAGTTTAATCATAGAAATATTTTAGTTTTCGGAAACATCTTACAATGCAGCAAACTCAGGAATGTCCCTTTAACAACGAGGTGGACTATTTCTTATCTAATTTTGATAACACCACCCCTGATCCAAATTGCAATGTACTGGATAGTGAAATCACCGAGGATGAAATTAGTAATGCAATACACAAGCTGAAGAAGGATAAAGCATGTGGGTTTGACAATGTTTTATATGAATATGTTATTTATTGCACAGACGTTTTAATGTCATGCTTACTTTCATTGTTCAATGGTATTTTTTTTAGCTCGAAACATTTTCCCCAAAGCTGGGCAGTAGGTTGCATTGCACGTGTTTTTAAGAAAGGTGATACGAACGATGCAGACAACTATGGAGGGATCACCCTAGTGAGCTGCTTAGGAACACTGTTTACATCTTTATTAAATGACAGGCTTCTAAATACTGATGAACAAAACAAGTTAATAACCTATGCGCAGTTTGGTTTTAGAAAACAGATGTCCACTACTGATGCTATTTTTGTATTACAATCTGTAATAAATCGAATTCTGAAAAATAAGAAACGGCTATATTTCTGTTTTGTAGTCTATTAAAAGGCTTTCGATCGTGTAAACAAACAGAATTTGTGGTATAAACTCATTCAACAGGGCATAGTAAGTAGGGAAAATGTTGAC